>NW_025937210.1:267920-387648 GCF_000764305.2 Hyalella azteca | reverse complement strand
TTGCTCGATTGTAATACTTTGAGACCTTGTCTGATTGCGAGCTTGTCTCAGGTGGCATGATAAACGGCTGCTCAATGTCGCAGTTGTTACTCCAAGTACTCCAATGCAGTCAAAATAATGAAGAAGTCTACAACCTTCTTTGAAGCAAAATTTCCTGACTACACCAGACTCCTGAAGAATTCCTGCTCTTTTGAAGTGTCCGTTGCTGCGTATAGTTCGGGGTTTGACGTTGTTGCCCTTGGTGTCACGGAGCCAGATGAATTCATCGTGAATCTTGAGATGATTTTGCTCGATTGAAATCCGTTTATCCTGCCACCTGAGACAAGCTCGCAACCAGACCAGGTCTCAAAGCATCACAATCAAGCAACTTCATCTCAAGATCCGCGATGAAATCAATTGGCCCCGTGACACTCTCGACAACGTCAATCTCAACGAGACTGTCATTTGCACTGTGCTGGAGGAACCCACCAGCATCGTCATCTTGCGGTGGCCCGACATAATCCGACCGACGATAGCTGAAGCCCTTTTCTGCGGATTGAACTCCATCTATCCATCTCATAACTACCTGATTTTTTAAGCTTTGAGATTGTTTTGGAATTATTTTCATGGTTCCAAATTTTCGTGTTGTATCCTATTTACTTGTATCATGTACTTATTTCTATCAAAATTTCTGTATTCAATGCGTCCTGTAACTTGAAAATGAATGTTGTTACATTCGAAACGTCGTTAATAAAGTGATATTACTCCCTTGAACCTGCATTTTGATCTACTAATGTCATCTGAAGAATATTGTTCGACCCTGAAATTTAAATTGACGAATTCTCTGGTCATTAACCACCCGTGTTGAAACAAACACAGTTAATTACACATACTTAACTGCACAGTTAATAACACTGTTAATAAACAGCAGTTAAGTATCATGGGTATGCTATGAACGCTTGATTTAGAATTCACTTCACGTAAAATGAAGCATTTTAGGGAACGAGGACGAAAGCTGGGCAAAAGTTTCCATTTACCCCACGTGTTCTCTCGGTGGTAAAAGATAAAAAGATTTCCAGCCCTACAAATCATCGTTTGGCAGACAGTTAGCGCGGCCACAGGTACGGTCTGGACTGTAAAGGCCCCCAGGGGACTTGAGACTTGCCCTTAAAATCCCCAGCATGTTTCCCCCTAGAGAACCCATTCTCCCCTCACCATGTATCCGAGATACCAACAACCCCTAGAAGACACGGCATCTTTCCCAGGAGGAAGATTTTTTGTCGGTAAATCCACTTTCCATGTGATGTCAATTTAATATATTTCGAGCCTCGATTACACTGTTCGAAAAACAGTAAAAAATATACTGAAAAACAGTAAAAAAATATTAACAGTAAAAACAGTAAAAAACTCGGTACGTTAGTGAGTTAATAAGTGACAAAGAGGGCATTTTCTCAAAATCGACGAAAACGTGAAGTCACGGACAGACGGACGTACGGACGGACGAACGGACGGACATGACGAGCACAATAGGGCATTTTTTTCCATAAATGAGAAAATGCGCCAAAAACGATTTTACCGGCGTTCTAAAAACCAGCCGCCCCGTGAAATAAATCGTTTTTTTCACATATTACAAAAAAGTAATATGTGAATCGTTTCTGTGAATTTCAATCGTTTCTAGTGTAAAATTGGCATAAAAACGGAAACACGGTGTTTATTTTCACGAGCCAGCCGGATACTGAAATGCCCATAATACCGTTTAACGACGATTTTTCTAACAGTGTATAAATAAAGCGTTTTAACACACACTCTACGTTATTTGAGACCTATTCTCTGTCTGTGCGCTTCAGCAGCAGGGTAGAGCCCTAGTTTTGTTAAGGGCATGTTGCTGGATCAAGTCACTCCTTATAAGGGTTCTATGTAGGAAATGCCTGAAGTTAACTTGCCAGATTCTTACAGTGATCAAATTGCTGCTGTTGTTAAGCCAGATTTAAAGAAAAACCTGGCAGAAATTTCGTGACTTTCCTTTCATGAAGTTGCGTTGTTTTCAGATAATTTGTGTGCAAACAATGTTATCTTTACCTCAGCATTCAAGTTATGTTTGCTGTTTCCGACGGTAGTTTCTTCTTACAATAACATTATAAGGTTCTCATGGTATTCGAGGTTGCAGTTGCACGTATCCTATTTCGATAACAGATCAAATGACGTCAACACTTTTGTCGTTTGTTGTCATAGATACAAAAACTTTACAAAAACAAATTGTGATCTTAACGAAGTGAGACTATCGCAGAGGATGAGAGACATTCTAAGCATCATGTTTTATGGTAATATAAAGCACGTTAAGCAGCACCCACGCTATCGTCACCGGAAGAGTGGATTATACATGAAGCTTACATGGGGCTATCACAGCAGCCTCGGGCAATAGCTCGTCTGAGAAAATTATTAGCAGGAATACATTTATTGCGCATCAAAAATGGTTTAAAATTAAAACTGACAGTTGGGCATCACAAAACCACGAAATATTTTCGGTCCTTTCAAAATAATATGCTTTCAATGCTTTCAAAATAATTTCAAATCATGCGCAAATCTTAGCTCACTTTACCCAGTAATCTATGAGATGTGCTTCTATTTTTGATGATAGATGACATGTGTAAAGAACAATTCTGAACCCAAGAGGCGGCGCTGAACGATAAGTTTATCTGCAGTTCAGCTGAAGGAAGCGCAACGATTCATTAAAATGTGGCGTGGTGAGTGAGCCACCGGACGCATCAACCATTCAACTTATATAAAATGTTGAAGATCGAAACGAATGCTAATTACCATCATAAACTTAGCGGGGCCAAAAGGTCTCTTAAATGCAAATTAGGCTAAGCATTGCGAGAGAACTCAGTAGCGTGGGTAAAGCCCTGATACAGACTGGGCCCTGAGGGCGATGAATGCATGGCGGCTTCCGGCGCTATTAACGCGCCATTAAATAACTCAACAAGTTTTAACAGATAAATGCATTAATATATAATAGTAAAGGTTTACTATCTGTTCAATTGAGTCATTGAAGTGCATCTCTGCCATTCCTTTCGATACCTCCAAGGTCCCCACAAGTGCACAGCGACGCAGGTGCAGTTTTTCTGCTTCAGGAATAGCAGAATTGAACTTACTGTATAGAGACGCAGTGAGTGTATGTATAGTGACGCAGTGAGTGTATGTATAGTGACGCAGTGAGTGTATGTATAGTGAGTGACGCAGTGAGTGTGTGTATAGTGACGCAGTGAGTGTATGTATAACGACGCAGAGACTGACTCACTATTTCTGTGGTCGTATGTCTTTAATTCATTATTTTACAAATATTAATTTCATTATTATTAGTAATATTGGTTTTGATTTGATTCCATCACCTTTTTAGATAGCAATTATAGCGTCAGACACACATTTGAAATGTTATTTTACTAAGTCAAGAAATGTTGACTCGAACAAAATTATTATTTAAATATTATTAGTTCATCGCTAAGTAGACTCATTCAATTTTATTTATTGATTGTAATCACATGGCTTATTTTGAATTTCAAATTATCTCATTATTAACCTAAAACATATAAAAAACACACTTTAAATCTGTCGTCTTAGCGCCACGGGCTACCACTTGAAGTCTTCTCAACAACTCGCATGTTATTTGTATTAATTTTAGAGGCAAATATTCCATGACCCTGGGGCAAATTGTTGCCTGAGATCCTTGTGTTGTTGGCTTGAACATCACGAAGATATAGGCTGGAAATTTAAGAGTAACGCGTCAAGATACCCGAGGGTGGCCTCCAGGGGGCTGTTATTAGGCACTGATTATTCGACCAACTTTAAACTTATTTTCTTTATGATTTCATGGACACGAGTTTGTGTATGAATAGCTTGAGGCCCCCTGCATCCCCCAGGGCAGCAAGGATGGGGAGGACAAACCCCTTCGGGCGTGCGAAGTGTTACCTCTCCCACTTCACATGTCCTTATTTCCTTAAAATTGGATTTAGTTCTTAGTCTTTGGGTATGGAGATATAACAAACCTCCCAGAAAAATTACTCTTAAAGCAGTTCAGTTTACTTTCAGACCTGGTTCTCTTCTTTCCTTTGAATTATATTCTTATATCAAGTTTAGAAACTCTTTATTTATAATCACGCTTATGCTGTTATGCACCACCTTCGTCGTTCGCCGTCCTCATATCATCGATAGGGTGCGAAGAAGCGGCCAGATATTCCACCAGGTGACCATAGAAATAATGTAGCTTTATATGTATTTCTTTATCAGAAGTTAGAGTTTGTGTTGCGTGCAACACAGCTATAGTGTGTGTGCGATAATCTGGCGATAAAAAAAACATAAGATTTGAAACTCCATCGAGTTAATGCATCACAGTAACTTGAAAACATTAGTATGAGGTAGATATGAGAAACTAATCTCAGTTTTCAATCATGTTATAGTTACCTCAAGATTTTTCCACAAGTTTTTCAACCTTTGAATAAAAACTCTACTCTGTACCGTGTCTATCAATCAAATGACATAGATTGAAGATGTAATCCCTAATAAGCAATGGTATCTGAAGATCAAATTTGTTGTCCGCGTATGCGACGAGTTCAGCGATCTTATTCGAGGTCATTATAAGTCATTCTTTATTCCTTAATAAATCACACGTGACTAAAGATCACGCCCCTGCCCATTGTTAAGGGACTGCGACGTGCAATTCTCGAGTTTCAACACGGCAATATCTTCCATTACGAATGAATGGCATGATATATGGCGCCAATCCTATTGATACCTTTTCATATCTCCTGTAAAGAAAAGTATATATTTATCGGTAATTTCATTCCTCCGTCAATAAATTGCATGATAAATGGCACCTCGTCAGTTAATTGTACCAAATGTTCATTCCTTTCCATATTCTTTTTGTGAACAAAATATTCTTTGTTAACAATAATTGACTCAAGATGACAAAATTATTCTAGGATTTAATTTTCCCAACAATTCAATTGCGAAAAGAACTACCACTAATTAATGAAAAATAACATTATTTTCCTATTTCTAATTTATTTATAAATGGTAGTCAAACTATTCGTATATTCATGGTCACGCTATCTTACGAGGGCTCGAAAATATAAGGTTTTGTTTCGATCATTGCTTCCTCAGAACTGTTCATCAGAATATCTTAACGCACATCTTTTTGATTATGTTCACCCTACCGACAGTGAGTCTGCATATGCAGATCTTACCTTCTACCGCTAGCAAGAATCTGCAAGGCCTCTCACGCCCATCTTCTTTTCTCGTGATGCAAAGCAAAATGCGTGGGCGGGCCGTTCTGTATTTTATGTATCGTCACGCTCGACATGGAAAGGAACGTAAACTAATTATATGTTCAGCACTGAGTATTGGACCATTTCTTCTAGATGCCATTGTTTGGGTGCCAATAAGTAATGCTGAAACGCAGACTCCCTCATCTTAGATGCTCAAATGCGTGCGCAATTTGAGACGTCGTAACTGAAGCTCCATCAAACCCAGGCGCCAGTCGAAGATGGCTCACACCAACTTCGGTCAATTTGGAAGAAGAACAATGACAGGCCCGTCGACGGTTTAACGACGTTTGATTGCGTTCGCTGTGGGTTACGGAACAATGTTCGGCACTGTTTGGGCCCAATAATGTACGATTTTAAGGTTTCCTTTGTCTTGAGTCGGCGCACGCAACTTGCTATATCGTTGCCGCCCTGGGTTGCCCGAAAGACTGAGGTCTCCTCCCTCGCGTGTCCTTATGCGTTCAAAACAGAGCACCCCGCCTTCGTCGCGGCCACTAAAGGCACGTTCCCATCATGAGCTTCTGCGAAAGACGGTTCACTAGCTTAAATATCCTTTTTTTGCGTCATTATTGCATAATACAACAATGTAATATCTTGGTTTACGAACTTAGTCCTCGTAATGAGTATAATTTCTGCAATAATTCTTTGTTGCTTATGAAGTGATGTTCTGATCCAGCACGGAAATTTTTGCGGGTTTAGTCACTGTAAAAAAACAACCTGAGATTACTTCACTGAAAAAAGGTAACATTGAATAATCTGTTTTGCTTAATATCTAAATGCGACTATGACCTTAAAAGTTTGAACATGTGCATTGCGATCGAGCTCTTGACGCCACACATGGGCAACATGATTCTGGTTTGTAAGCAGAAAGGCCTAGCAGAAACAAAAATAGATTTAATTGAAGAATCAACTTAATTTGTACGGAATTTACAGCTCAGCACACGTGATATACTCCGGGTATGCTGGCGTTCATGAATTTCTGAGCTCACTTTAAAAAATTGCACATTAGCCATTGAAGCGAAGATTATTTATTAAAAGTTTTACCATATTGTAAATTAGGATCGATATTTTGTTTTATTTATCATTACGACAAAATTTTAGATATCTTCAGTCCTTAGTTCATGGATTTGACTGGAAATATATGCTTTTGTGTTACCTCGGTTTGATATTTTTTATTGAAAACACTTAAATTTATTAAAGCTGTGAATTTTTTATTGAAAACACAACACATTCATAGCTTCTGCAAGACGCCTGCCAGTTGATTGAAGAGCTCTCCATTCAATTCCGAAATATAGTGGGCGGAAAATTAAAAATAACCTTAAAGTTAATAATCCTTAAAGTAGTAAGACTAAAGTTAATAAGCTGCCTCGAAAACATAATTGATTTTCATTATTCATTATTCACAGCTTGAAAGTTATTCTTCGCAAGTTACTGGGAATAACAAAAATAATTTTTTTAAAAAACAAATTTCGTGCAGCACGCAAGCACTAGGGGGAAAAATTCCCCTCTACATCCCTATAAGTGCACCCCCCTCACCCCGAGGGAGGGTCAGTATGCGTGCAGTGACAGGTTCATCGTCGTCAGTATGCGTGCAGTGACAGGTTCATCGTCGTCAGTATGCGTGAAGTGACAGGTTCATCGTCATCAGCTTGGTCTTTCCAACACGTCCACCTTCGTCTAGTCTGAAGTTCGTCACCACAGAATAATTTGATTGTCTCTTCATCGCCATGATATTATCCGTTTATTCCCACAATGAACGAAAATAAACTTGGGAACGCACATAAATTTGAATATTATTAAAGTGAATATCTGATCTTGTTTATCTTGATCTTAAATCTGATAAGTTTTTTATATATCAATGCAAAAATATTTGTAAGAATCTTGAATTATAATTTCTAACAGATATGATTTCAATCTCTCCGCCTCACTTCCTATTTTTCCAACATATCACTCCCACGTCCCTCCCCTCTCTCCCACATCCCTCCCCTCTCTCCCACATCCCTCCCCTTTCTCCCACACCCTCATCTCCCCTCGACGCGCACAATCAACATTCCAGAGGCGGCCATGAGAGGGGAAAGGTCTCGGCAAAAACGGCCCACGGTAAAACTCACGTCAAATAAAAGATCGCTCCAGTTCCGATATTAACACGAAATCTAGTCTTAAATTAATTGAGGTCTGCCATAACCCAGAAAGAGGGGCCCGTCTCTATCATCATCATTCATAATAATGCTCACAATGAACGAACGGTGTGGTCGGCAGAGGGCGATGTCATCGGAGCATGAAAGACGGTCTTGGCTGAACGCTTAATATGAAGGAGTTGAATGTGGGAGGAACGACGTGTACTGCAGAAATGTGGTCGCATAATATACGTCACGTGATTTTATATAAGAAATACAAAGTATATACGTATATAAATATAATTATACGTATAAGTAATTATATATTATAAGTCAGATATGAACATGTTTTACCACGACATACGACATATACTGCGTATCAAAGAGATTGACACGTGTCGCATTTTACGCGACACGAGGTAATACCACGTGAAACATTTTCTTCGTTTTGTAGTGTAGAGAGACGGCGAGAACGCTGATTATGAAGTAATTGAATCTGTAGATGCGAGGTGCTTGAGAACATAACAAATAACATGGCCAAAACTGAGAGTCCTACATTAGAACCATGGCTAAAATTTGGATTTCAAAGATTTTTTTGATGGTGCAAGCAAACTACCGGGGACCGGGCATGATTTCGAAATTTGACCGAAAATGTGGAACAACCTTTGACCAATAATACTGAGCAATCTCTGACCAATATATAATATTGAGTCATCTTTGATCAATAATTTTGAACATAGTTAAAAGGAAAATGGCGGCATTTTCAGTTAAGTCTTAGGGGGCAGAAAAATTGCTTTAATCATAAAAAATCATAATCATAACATGTATTCAATAACTGCAATTGTTTCAGATAACAAAAATTATTTACCTTCATGTTTATATTTCACGGAAATTTCTGTTCAGAATTACATTAGAATCCTTATTGTGTTATCATTTATATGGATGAGAAAGCATATGGAATGATTTTCTCGGATCCTTTGCTTAACAACGTCAGACTGAGGGACTTGCACTTGTTGGGCTGTTGAAATGTTTAATCGTTATGTAATTAAGACTTTAAATTAAATTGCTTTTAAATTAATTAACCCGACTAATAAAGCACTGTCATGCATGGTTAAATTAAAATATCACCGAGTGTTCACAATCATGATGGGTAAATAGAGGTGCTGCACGCATTGCGTTATGCTGTGTAATCCGCACCAGATCGCCTATAAAAATGCATGAATAAATCTCTAAAGTATACAAAACCTAGATGGAAACTATGAACGTAAAAATAATTAGTTGCTGATAAAAATTGGAATATTACGGATTATTATATATTGACACTACTCCTTAACATTATTAATATTGGAAGCCTTTACGTCATAACTTAATAGCGTGTCCTCAGAAATAAATTATTGTGGATTATTGCCGCTGAATAATGTAATACGAATAAAATATACCTAATATTTATGCATCATGTTGCTAATTTCCTGCGTCTATGCTTGTAACCTGTTACTATCCCCTGAGCCGTTCGTGCTAGACGCTCTGTAGAAACAACGAAAATAAACCCGTAGCTTGAGGTCAAGCGGCTAACTATAACGCCCGTTTCCGTTTCTGCCACGAAATTTCTTCACCCGAGGGGGTTGCTCTTCGCCAAGAATTTCCTGAGCAGACAACTGGCCGAATTGTGGCTTTCTAGCCACATTCTTGGCCAAGATTGTGTCGAAACGACAGCGCCGAGTCTGCATCTGCGAGGGAACACTCAGATAAGTTGATGGGTCATATCATCCAGATAGTGACACATTTTATGCATATAGCATTGGTACTCTCTTTTGCCGAGCCAAACAACGCGACGATGACTTACAAAACAGAAAAAAATATAACTCAGTACTCACTGCAGTGAGTGACAGAGAGCGCATTTTCTCGTCGACGAAAACTTGAGGTCACGGACAGACGGACAGACGGACGGACAGACAGACAGACGGACATGGCGAGCACAATTGTGCATTTTTTCCATAAATGAGAAAATGTGCTAAAAAGAGCATCGCAATTCGGATCTTGCACATTTTTCATAGTGCGGGTAGCGTTCAGTGGCGCTATTATTATATTCAATGAGAGAACAGCCCTCCTTACACTCTAGACTCTAGAGTCTAGAGGAACATCAGCATAACACTGAGGTTGAATGAGACTTCAAAGACTGTCTGTTGACAAATAGTATGATTTATACATAATTTTCTTAAAAACGGACTCCTACTTGCATAATTTGCAGCTGCAACAAATCGAGTTTCATGAGATTAGATTTGAGCTGCAACTCGTTTGCGTATCTGTTAGACATTTATACTTAAACGTTCCACTGGTTTAAATATTTGGTTTAACAAATAAAAAAATGTATTCTCTATTACAAATATTATTTAAAACTCAACTTTTAGCTTTAATGAAACTCAAGATACACTTCTAGCTTTAATTGTACAGTGCATTAAAGGAAAGGCAAACTGTCGTATTCCGAATATTTTATGTCGACTGGTCCTGTCCTTGTGTAGTGAAACAAGCAGCTAGGTTGCCACTTTCACGAATATTGGCGGAAGCATGTGAGGTCGTTTTGTCGAGAAATCAACTTAATGTTAAAATAATGAACTAAATTTAAGGTTGCAAAAAAATATAACCTAATTCGTTGTTTTCTTGTTGGTTGTTTAGTGACGATCAGTCTCTTGAGGTTCCAGAAAAAAAGGTGCTTCATCAGATCTACTCCAATTTTGTTCACCAAATGAGCCGGCATGATGAAGAAAGTAATTTTATCCACTAACCTACAGTGAATCCTACATTTTCATTCTAAATAACTTCAGTGAAAGCTGTAAAGGAGAACATAATGAGAAATTTTTATAAAGCAGATCCATTTCTATATGACGAAAAGGAACGCTAAATTCTTGATCAAACATTTGTCATCAAATTGCATAACCCAAAACCAAAATTCAGAACAATATTTCTCATCATGCTGAAGAGGATGAAAAGAAGATTTAATCTTCACAAAAAAATGTACCATCAACAATGAAACCCCAAACTTGCACTTGAACTCTTATAATCAAAATTTGTCTCTACGACAACATAATTTCAACTTAAATTTCAAGTTACCTTGGTTGATGATAGATGTGACGTCAGAGAACTCTACACGCAGGCTGGTCGAGAGAGTTATTACATAATTCTGTTCATCAGTACCTGCAGTTATTGACACGAAAATACTTGTATATTCCATTCAGCTTTAAAATCAATTGAAATAATTTGTCGGATTCCTCTAAGAATTTCGAGCGACGCAGGATATGCAGGACTGGCACCCCTCGTATTGGAGAATAACATATATGATTTCAGGTATAAATTTGGTTTGATTTTTAACAAATCGCATCGACTATACGATTTTGGTCGTTTTTATTGTTATTATTTTTTTTGTACGATGAACTGCAGTGCGCAGATGACACAAGGCAAGGCATCGCTCAAACGCCATGAGATCGTCCAACCTGAGCCGACCAAAGCTCATTTGGAACGCTCTGTGCAAGGCTGGTCGGAGCGGGCATAAGCGACTCTAAGTTTAATGGCAAGCCATAGAACATCATTAGTATTTATAAGTCCACCTGCACCCAGCCCAGAGCCGTTATCACCAGAAGATAAAGAAAAATGCGAATGTTCCTTAGCAACTACCTTTCTAACCTCACCTGTTGTTGGAACATTGAGTCAACCCATACTCTGACCGAAGTCTTGTATCACGACTGATGAATTTCTTGCCATTGTGCACGAGCAGGCTATTTTAACCTATAGTTAGTGCATGAGTGCACAATTAACCTATAGCTAGTGCAATCCTTAGTGCATTTCCACTTGAACATTTTGTAGAGAAGTGTTCAGCAGTCTTTAGTGGGTTGGCATGGGGGCCATTTCAGAGCACCATATCCCAGAAGGTTAAAGCTTATTGGTCTAATGCGATAGACGCAAGCCAAAAGCTTCTTTAAAGCGCTGAGCAGCGCTAATAGCATAGATAGACTGCGGGCGTCGTATTCGTACGGCCATCTTAATGCTTTGATACATCTAGGATTTTTCTAGGAATAAGGCATTTAAGTCTAAAAACGGAGCATTATTCAGCAACCTCTTGCAGCCCAAGTCGCTGCTGTGGTCTAAAGGAGGATTGTGTTTTTTAAGGAGGTGCTGTGGCTGTAAAGTTGCTTAGGCCGGCGCTATGAATTTATAAAATCTGTAAATTTTCGTTATTAAGAGCTTCCATCGTTCAAGTTCTCAATGAATTAAGGGCCAAAGATTGTCTCTCGTTTTACGAAGCAAGCAAAGTGAAATCAGACTTAGAAATATCCATCATGTACGCCAGAAAAATAATTTATTCAAGTTAGGAATCGAACGCACTGCTGCAAAAGTTATTCAATCGATGCTCATAAATTCACATCCAATCGAAGATATTACAATGAATATGTAATGGGTATGAATGTTCACGTTAAAATAAACTATTTACTAAAACATCGCAAAATCCACTGAGCGCAGACGACTCAGCGTGTCCACATATCGCAGGCTGAGGACTATAAAGTCTCGGCTCTAGCAAAACGATCTCTGCATTTAAAACTTTAATGATATAAGATGGCGGGATTTGAGGAACGGTCATTTTTAGCCGGGATTTCGAAATAAACTTCTTACATGCATGGCTGAGTCCGGCCTCCAGGCTCTGATCCCAGCCAAAGCTCCTTTGATTTTGTGCATCTCCAAGCCGGCAAAAAACAATAAGTATTTACCAGTGAGCAAATGTTAGCAAGAAAAAATAAACTATTTCCTGAGATAAAATGTAAGAAGCTAAATTTAGCCTACAAGTTCCTTAAATTGGTCTTCCAATGTGTAATTTTTTATCGTCGTGCAATGCTCAGGCAATCAAGCTATTTTTCAACACTGAAAAATACAATATTTACTGTTAAAATTACTTTCATTTTACCAATACACAATTTTCAAGCACCATAGGTGCACGTAGTATTGCATAATTTTTAGCGCATTTTCTCATTTATGGAAAAAATGCACTATTGTGCTCGCCATGTCGACGAGAAAATGCGCTCTCTGTCACTCACTGCAGTGAGTACCGAGTTATATTTTTTATGATTAATTAAATTTTTCATTAATAGCGAGAAAAAAATGATTATTTATTCTTCCTAATCAGTTAGTAATCAAAAGAAATTATTGATTAATAAATTTATATTGGTACGATTCAAATTAATAAACGATTAATAATTATAAATTAATTATATTAAGTATAAATAATTATATAAAGTAATTATTTATGTTAACTATTAAATTATAATGGTACGATTCAAATTTGAATTTAATTGTTATTAACCAGAAAGTTGCGATTACAAGTTTGCCTGATTTATAAAAGAATTTCATTAATCTCTGCATTATTCGGGATTGTCATTAAAATGCTTGATACTTCGGAGTCCAGCTTTCAACTAATCTTTTCATGCAATTCAAAGATTATAAAGCAAATGCAATATTTATTTTAAAATAAAACTCCTACCTTACTTTAATCTTACTCGCATATTCTAAGTATGTATATAAACTAAATTAAATTAAAATATTTAGCTTACTCCTTTATTTTATTGATCAAAGTTTGTAAATTAAGAGCAAGGGTGGAATTCCTATTTCCCTAGAAGGATTTTCCTGCGGGTAGTGATGCGCTCGAACAAGAGGGTTTCTTTTTATTGCCCCTGTTCCCTCGTGCCTACATTTTCTCTGATGAATAAAACTTATACCGTCTATGACTCTTCAAATTCTACTACTATCGTCTTCACGATTCTCTTCTTGGCTCGCTCTTCTTTCCTTGTAATGAGATCGGAGAAAATGGCCATATCCTTTATACGGTGTTCGACAAAGAGTATATCCTTTTGGTCTGAACACAAAGTTAGGTATTTGATTGTGTGTGGAGCTTTTCTTATTGTATTGGAGCTTTTGATAGCTTGTGTAGTTTGTTCACCTGTCAGTAAAGTGCTCTCTCTGTCGGGTAAATTGGGCTTACCTTTAACCCCATTCGGTACGCCTGGTTTTCTGCCAGTCTGCGTTCGAATCGTTCTATGTATTAACAACAAAAAGTAAACAGTTTTAATTCGCAAGCCTAAACTAATGTTTTTCTAAACTATAGGCAATAAAAATGGAGCACTGCAAAACATATTCGGACTTAGTACTTTTATATATTTTATGGGATGGTTTATCATCTAGTCTGATGGGTCTTTCGCATTATTTTATAATAATCTTATAAGGAACTTTATGGTACCCTTGAGATTAATGAGGCTGCGGCGGTCAATTACCAACAAGAATTACTTTCTTTTCTTTCAATTGGCAATAAGAATTACTTTCTTTTCTTTCAATTACCAACAAGAATTACTTTCTTTCAAACTGCCGCTGTCAAAATTATTCTCATGATCACCATTTATAGAAAAATCCATGTAAACATTAGAAAGCATCCTTTCATCACTTTTATATTGTCTGCTTTCAGAACTTATGAAATATTTGAAAATTTATCACTTGAAACAGAGGATGATTCTTATGCAGTATCGTGATCATTGTTGAAGAGGATTTTTTTCAGAATCGAGAACATTAAACCCTGAATTCTATTTATAAACTCAATTTCATCCTAAAAGAGGCGTCAAGACTCCTAACTGCTTCTACGTACCAGCTAGGACAAGGAAATCAAAGCATAGTTTTCCTACACAAAAAAATAGTCTGGAACAATATCCCCTCCACAACGGCGCGCAATTGCATTGTTTCTACGCTCCAGACCTGTAAAGGAAAAAGAATAAATGGCAACAGTCTTAGCTCGCCGGGGTGTGAAGTTCTCCACTCATGGAAGTTTAGTGTAAACTGCACAAGTTTAAATCAAACACACTACATCTGTTCTCAAGAACCCCTGCCATGACTCAGCCATGCCGACTAGAACGCCTCTTCGCCGCCGCGCCATGCAGAATATGAATCTCTGGACCCTTAAGAAGCCAGATGGTGGCAAGAGAAAATTTACAAATATGCTCACCAAAAAAAAAATTTAATATGGATATATTAGTAAATTTATAATTCGTTGCGCAGCAATTCACTTTTATAATTTTTAGCTTTATGCAGCAAGTTTTTGGCGTAGACATTTTAGCCGATATAAGATGTCACTCCATTTAAGCTTCACGCTGGGAAACGCTGCTCTGTGGACAAGATGATTGGATTAGGTGCATGATTTGTTTTTACCACTTTGGTGCATGAATTAACAATGAAAATCCTCCATATCCGGCAAATGCTCCCAGGTTGTTAATAAATCGAATGAGGCGGAAGCTGATGGTCTGAGGTTGATTGCAACCGCATTTCGAAAAGCAAGACCGTCATGTACCGCCAACAGACCAACCTAAGCATTGACAACCGTCATTAATTTTTCATCTGAAAATCGAAGTAAACACAAAGAAAGGCCAAAGGATTAACGTAAGAATAAATAAGTTATTAGGCAAGTTAAGCTTTAATTAAAGTAAGTAAGTGAGCTTCGTCTGCGTTTTCAACGACACGAGAAACTATATAGGCTCTATGTTCAAAAGGCTACGGTCCGACCACATCACAAGAGTTCGTAGGTGTTGGAAAAGCCGCGTCAGTGTTTGTAGCAAACAAGACCCTCGGCGTCTTAGTGGCAAAAATAAAACTCTTTCGAGACTCTTCTCATTTTAGAATGAGGATGTTTTCTAATTCAATCGTTTGTTTGCCTCGATGCTCAGCGTCTCTATCGTCGAGTTTCTTCTTGGGCAAACAAACTCTCCGCAAGTTTGCTGGCTCTTCTAGAAACCCCCTCTCATTTTTTCACTGCAACTCGCGTATCTCTTGAACCTTCGTTAATGTCAGTTTCCTACGAATAAATAAAGCCTACGTTTAAAATATCACAATTTATTTGAAAATCATCAATCCTTCCAAAATTTTATGCCATTTTTCAAATTATATCTTATCAAAATAATTGACGGTACCGTGAAGAAACATATAATTTATCGAAGGTTCCAGCGCTGAGTGATAGTCACACATTCAATACATGCTCACGTATTTCTCTGATTTAGAGCGTGGTTGAATGGTTAGTTCAACCATGGATTTAGAGTATCTGATTAATTGCATACCGTGACATGC
Source organism: Hyalella azteca (assembly GCF_000764305.2). Lineage (NCBI taxonomy): Eukaryota > Metazoa > Arthropoda > Malacostraca > Amphipoda > Hyalellidae > Hyalella > Hyalella azteca. The sequence goes on along the minus strand of NW_025937210.1, from coordinate 372,092 downwards.
GTGGATTGGATAATGGACATGTCAAAATAGATTATTGCGGGCAGAACTAGAGAAATCTTTTCTTCGAAAACAATTGTCGATCACAACTTAATGGTCTTCTCTTATAAGACCATTGCGTAGCACGTCCAAGGTGCAGTCGCCATACCTCAACAGCCAGGAATGGACCGACGGATTTCGTAGCATTGTCATACCTCCACAGCGAGGAATGGATTGCAGGGATTAATTAGATCGCAAGTGAATGCTAAAGATGCATCCCCGCAAGACCGGTAGCGCGGTATGGCGTGCCGTGCAGTTTTCCGTTGTAGCGAATATAATTCGACTTTCTATCACAACGAAAGTTCTGAGCACATCCTGCTGCAGGTAGACGTAAAGTTCTTATTTAAAAGTAGTTCCTGTCTAATTTGGAAGTCCAGAGGTGTCGGTCTCGGTTAGTGCTTCCAGGTTACTTTTTGCGTCCATTAGTATACCAGAGCAAGATTGTCATATTTATTTTAATAGCCACTGGGGTTCAGTAGTTTCAATATTGTTTAGGTGTACAGTTTTCTTTGGTGCCCAGTGTTTTTCAAAAGTTCCATTATTGTTTTGTGTATTTTTCATCGTGACCAGTAGTGTCTCGTAGTTGCAATACGGCAAGCCCGACATTTATAGTTTTCAGAGCTGTCCAGTAATTTCCAGTTGAGTGTAAAATACAGTGCCCATGCAGTAGTGCCAAAATGGGTTAGCCCGGTTTCCACTGCCTAATGGAGTCCAGTATAGTTTATATATTATTTATTATGGTCATAAGGGGATTGAACACCGCTGGTTATCTATCAACATCTTCAATGTAAACGAGAGATGTTTTATTTCACATACCACGATGGCCGCCCGCGTGCAGGTGATGCCAAGAGTGTTTTGCTTCGTCCATGCCGTTGTTCGGCTGCAGTTTCGCCAACGTTCACTGCACAAAAACTTTTTTACCTTGAGAATTTGATTGCAATGAGTGTTGGTCAAACGGTAAAAGTTTTCTTTAATAAATAAAAAAAGGGAACACTTTTTTTCTTTAGAGAACACCGTTTAATACGGATAAGATTGTTATTGTTGAGTATTAGGCATTAAATATGAATGGGAAATTACTTCATCTGCATTGTGGCTTCTGTAACAATTAATACGATGAGTTACGGAAAAAATACTGTTCTTCTTTTCTGCTGTCGATTTCAAAAACGCCTCAACACCAGGCAAAACGCTGTCAACAAAGAGAGTACTTCAATATAATAACAATTTAATGGCATAAAAAATATTGCACAGCAGCTGTGGTCTTAGAAAAAATAAGATCATTATTGGATTAATCTGGAAAGCTCCCAGCTGAGAACAATTCGTCCTCGGGTTGTTTATGGACCGCTGAGGAAATGTTGCGAATGTCGCTCGACGCGTTGGAAGAATTCAAGTCCTGAATGACAATCTGAGGCTTGCAGCTCTCGAATAATCTGGCCTTGCTGAGAATGGCAACCACTCGAAGAATTGTAGGCTTGCCAACTTCCGAACATTGTTTTAAAACATTTATATGTCATTTTAGGTTCATTTTACAATACTAATTATATGATAGTCGCATAGACTTTCAGCCTTATCGGTCACCGCCGCCATGACTCTCATAACTAAATAGGACATCGATATGTCAAGCCTAACACAGGGAAGGGTCGGTGAGTCCGCGATCTTGTTTCTGGGGCCGTCGGAGTTGAAATCGTTAATATCAGTTCAAAACCTCACCTTGTTTCGTAACTTTTTGCAGTTGTTATTACTTAGTCAATATACTAAAATGATAACTTATTAAAGATCACAAAATAATAAATCCACAAGTGCGGCCATAGATCGAGTACATGCCAAAAAAATCAGCTTGGATTGCTACTTTCTCAGCATTGAAGTCGCTTGCTTTGTTCGAACTCACCCTTAATTTCAACGGTTCTGCAGTCTCTTAATTAACACAAACACTTCTTAAAAGTTAGTGTATCGCAGTATGTCGGAAAAACGTTCACTATATTGCGCCTCCTGGTATACTATAATGATGATCTCAAATGACCTATATTCCTCTAAAGAATTATTCATTATTCCTCCAAATGAACCAAAAAGTTATTAAAGCTCACGATTCAAAATTAAACCATTTTAAACTTGTCAAATAATGTATTTTTAACTTTTTTTTTGACAGCTCTTGGAATGTATATACCTGAACGCAGGCTATATTTTGGGCCGAAATCACACATTATCATGTACACGTATCATGTATCAATTGATAAGAATTTACCCAATCGTCACCCTGTACTCACCGCAAGCTGTAAACACAAATATTTTTCGCAATAAAAGTTTCGTCTGATGGCTCATCAAATTATCATTAGTCTGTTGGCTGGCTCAATTAATCGGCGTTTGACTGCAGACAAATAAACTCGAACCATGTGGCAAGTTCCCGTTTCAAGATGGGCGAGAAATCGAAATGATTGGTCATTTTCTGGCTCAAGTATCTAGCGATGATGAAAATGATGGGTCATTTTCTGTATTTACTGGCGAGTATATCTTGTTGTGTCTTCTTGTACAAGAGACAAAACAAGCTGACAATTTTCATGATAATAAAAAGTAACTAAATATTATAGAACATAAATATAACACAGTTTATAGTATTTGTCTTCTGAATTGAATGTCTTCCTAGAAGATCTTTTTTCATCCCATGTAGCAATGTCTTGGGGACATCGTGCTAAAGGTCGCCTTTTTCAGTAGACGTGAAGTTTGTGACGTCAGACGGACCAGACTATAGGGACCAACTACTATAGGGACCAGCTACTATAGGGACCAACTACTATAGGGACCAGCTACTATAGGGACCAACTACTATAGGGACCAACTACTATAGGGACCAACTACTATAGNGTGGTTTTACGAGGTGGCAGTAAGGGAGCCGTGCGGTGAAGCCTTGTCACCGTAATAAGTCTGTCTCTTATACACATCTAGATGTGTATAAGAGACAGCTGCTATAGGGACCAACTGCTATAGGGGCCAGCTATATACTATAGGGACCAGCTACTATAGGGACCAGCTACTATAGGGACCAACTACTATAGGGACCAGCTACTATAGGGACCAGCTACTGTAGGGACCAGCTACTATAGGGACCAGCTACTATAGTGACCAGACAGTGAGCAGTCATCTGGTCTGTAACAACTTGGTGATTATAACAAGAAGGAAGTTTTCCGTCTACGCAAGGATGCACTCAACCGATCCTCGTGCGCGTGAAAATTGCGGTACGAAGCTCCTCATTTGCACGTCAGTCCTGTAAGGAATTACTGAGAAACATTAGCGAACATACCGCCTTAAACTAGAAGCGTACGGCCGTTCTAGTGTAATTTTCAGCGAGGATAAATGGCTCGTCGTAAGTGGTGAGTATGAGAAGGTGATTGTGAGAAGCCGTCATATTCATACGCAGCTTGCGGTTCAACGCCTAAACGCAACTCTCGCTAAACTGCACATTATATGAGAAATTATCTCTATTGAAATTCTCGCGTAGAGTGTAATACATTCTCGACGCATAGTCGAAGGCTCTTATATGCACGCAACAAGTTTGCATCGCCTTATTCTGCATCCTAAAACGTTGTCTGAAGAATAACTTAAACTGCAGGACAACCTGGTGATTATATTACGTATTGTAGATGATTCAGACGCATACTGTCGCTTACTATACGATTCATATAATATAATTTTGCTGTCGAATATCATCGAGATCAGATGATTTAGATTTACAATCGATTATCACACGGTTCAGGTGATATAGTTTTGCTATCGACTATCATATAGATCAGGCGATTAAGATTTTAGACTTACTATCGATTATCATTTTGATCAGATGACATAGATGTACTATATAATCGATTCATCGCCTTTCTACCGCTTATTCTTGCCATTAAATTCCCTAATCAGAAAAAATGCCGCCCTTGGTGACGTAAGTGACGCTCGAGTCCACATCGTCAATCAGGAGTTGATGCGGTGCTCAGGATGCCGTAAAAAACAGGCGTTCCGGTGGCCAGCGGCCAACAATTCACGAGGAATGTGCTTAGGAAATTCATGGAACACCTTAATTGCAACGACGAGTTCCGTCCGAGCTACCAATGAACATTTTTGACAACCATTAAAGGGATCGTGAAGGATACTTGCAGAGGATCACGCGATGTTCGAGTTAATGGTAAGAAGGATTTCCGTTGTCCGGAAAGTTGGATGGTGCGTGCACCGCGCCAGGCATGCGGACGCAGAACGCGTTAGTCCGCTAATCGGTTCTCCGGTTGTTCAGAAGCTGAGGGCACAACCCGCGTACCTACAAGTGATCATCGTATGAACTTAGCGCATTAAATGATTTAATGTGCATTGTGTCATTCTCTGCATACCATAACTATTGAGTTCGAGCTGGTATGATCTAACTACCATCGGAGTGCTCATTAAGAGAGATATCGCTGTGTATAACGTTGATGTGTTACAGGATGAAAGACTTTCAGCGAGTTTTCGCTCACTACACATAGCATGTGCTCTCAGTTCAATAACTTCTTCCACAATGTTACAAAATATTCACTGCTAAAGTAACATATATACGATGTGTACCCATCTTATATTCATTTTCGGAGTATCACGCAGCCTGCTCTGCGAGTATAAATGATTGCTTTAGGCAAAAATTGACAAAAATTCGCAGAGAAATACATAAGCGGCTTGATATTCCATTGACTCAGTAGTGACCAGCATTTTTTCTCATTGGCCATTAACATGCGGTGTACCCACTTTACACCATAACAATGGCGTTTTGAACCAAAATTATCCCGTGAAAGTCAACCCGAGACTTGTAGCTGTGCAAGGGCTACAGAAAACAAGCCAAGAAAACTTGCTTGATCGTTTCTGGAAGTTCTTTGTTAAGCTCTAAGCAACACCTGCACCACTTCCTTCATCCACAGCTGCGAGGGACTTGAGAGAGAGCTGTGATAATAGCAGCACTGTTGTGAACAGAGCTGTGATTAGAACAGCTCTGTTATTAACAGGCCGTCTCGGTTCCTGTCCCTGCATCACGCTGCCATCCATGGCATGAGTCACTCTATATACGTTGCATGTGAAGTGAACAAAAAGGAAATAGTCTTCAATATTTAGTTGTTTGTGCAATCGTTTCTGTTTTATCCAGCAAAGTCGGTCACGACGAAGAAGGAAAAGCTTATCCTTTTCATTTTTATGATGAAATGTGATAGCACCGAAAGTTATGTCAGCCACTGGAACTTTCATGCCAATTACCGCACTCTTGCGCTGGCCCTTGCATGCCCCCCGCTGAGTCTTTTGCTCTTACTAAACACGCAGCCACTGAATGTATTAAGTGACATTGAAAAGTCACTGAATATATGACAAAAATATAACTCAGTATTCACTGCAGGGAGTGGCAGAAAGCGCATTTTCTCAAAATCGACGAAAACGAGAAGTTACAGACAGACAGACTGACGGGCGGACGGACGGACGGACGGACGGACGAACATGACGAGCACAATAGCACATTTTTCCATAAATGAGAAAATGCTCTAAAAAATACTCCGTGCGTGTCCAGCCTGCAAGCAAGTTCCATCACCAGCCGCCGCAGGATTCAGCCTTCATCCTTGTCTGTTGCAGCAATCCAGTAATTCCAACCTCACACATTTGTAAAAAAAAAAACACCGAGTCTCGGTGAGTCCGAACACTTCAATCCGCCCTCACTCATTTGAATTCAGCTCCTAATGTGTGGACGCGTCGGCATGAACGTTCAGGTATAGACGACGCAGTGACCATATGTTACGCGACGCGCTCAACAATGCGTCGCTGATAACGAGCTAATGACCGAGGCCAGTTTTTACTGGGAGTCGATACGGAGCTCCCTGCCCTCGCTGGGACTTGTTGAGGTATAGGAGCTGTGGCAGACATATGGATCTCTGGCGCCATGAAGGTTATGGTCGTCTTATCTCCGGCCGCTCAAAGCATAATATCGATGTGATCTTGGTTCTCATGCCTCCAACGCCACAGTACTTTTCAAAACTTTTAAAACTGTACTTTTTACAACCTTCATGGCACTCTGGCGCTATGAAGGTTATGGTCGCCTTATCTCCGGCCGCTCATATCATGGTATCAATGTAATCTTGGTTCTCATACCTACAACGCCATAGCACAATTTTCTGTCATCCATCGCTCGTTGACACCGAGGTACCCTCATCATGGCCACTGACGCTGCGATGACTTTAATCTCACGGTTCAAGTGACCATATGACAACAAATGAAAAATCTACATTTGACTTCTGACCCAGCCTGACAGTGATGGCTTGCTAAGCATTACACAATACACTTTGCTACGAAGCACGTCGTGCGGAACTCTTTTCTACCTCAAAGGTTCTACTTTATTATTACTCAAATTGCAAGTGAAAACTTAATTTTTTCGTACATCGATCTTGAGTACTACCCGTCGTCTGCGATGTCCCAAGTCGTAGAGATACATTTCTATTCAAGAAGATGAATATAATTTAGGAAAGAAATGTCCATAGTAAACTAATATTTTTTAAATCATTTCTATTACTGAGCGATTCCGCTATATCTTTACAGCATTGCTCACTTCTCGTGACCGAGTATCACTGCAGAAAAGTATCGTACAGTCGTCGATTAACACTCTGTACCACATCAGAAAGTACATGAGACCATATTCGTGATGAATTTTTCTAATTTGTTCGATTTCTCAAATTATTTAAAAAAAGTGTCGTCAAAGATCCACAAATTTTTACCATACACATCCACAATTTTTCTATTATTTATCTTCAATTTACAATAAATTTCTCATCGTAATAAGTTTGAGGATCCAATTAAATAAATGGCGCTGGAAATGCGACCATCGCAGCGTATTTACGTGTACCCAAATGCGATGTAGTGGCGCTGATATCAACGTCTCTTTAACAAACAAGCTAATTAATTATTTGAGTGAAGTCATTTCCTGCAGGACCACATCGACAACACGACACAAAAACCTTGCATAATTTAGTGACAGTGCAGCTTCATTACACAGCCATGCCCTTGACTGGAACGATGCTTTGTTCCACAGTAGTTGTGAGGTGATAGTTGCAGGCACGTAACTACCATACATATTTTAGTGATCTAACCTGCATTATGCTCTAATTTGTTGCCTAGCATTTTTACAATGCTTGGCTACCTTAAGATGCTTCGCTGCAAGAATTATAAGCTTAACATACCGCAAAATACTTGTTTAAATATAACAAAATTTTGGCATCTTGAAGTTTATTAGAACCTTCAATCAGTTTGACAACTCTCCTGGATAGTCTAATTCAAACCTGTGCTATGCTAGGCACTCCTAGGCACCTAGGGAAGCCGTTTTATAGTGTAAACTTTATTGATAATCACTTTAATTAATGCTCTTTGGTGCATATAATATTGTCTTATCTCTAATGATCTTCAGTGTTTCCTTGTATAGCACTTACGGGAATATTGATGGCATACACCTGAGGACATAGCACGCACGTCATATTATTGCCTCGGTTGCTGTGACTGTACATACCTCGCACGACGTAAGACATTTCTCTTATACACATCTAGATGTGTATAAGAGACAGCATATATACGATGTGTACCCATCTTATATTCATTTTCGGAGTATCACGNGTACATACCCCGCACGACGTAAGACATTGCCTTAGTTGCTGTGACTGTACATACCTCGCACGACGTAAGACATTGCCTTAGCTGCTGTGACCGTACATAACACGCACGATTTTAATCAATTTTATTTATTCACACAGGAGCACACGTTACAATGAAAAATAAAAAGAGACATGAAATAAAATAGCAAGGCTTCCAGGTGAATGCCCATATAAGCTAAAAAGAAGCTTTGTAGGCAAAACAATAGGTACATGACTCAATTCCAATGAAAACAAGTCGACGATTAGAAGTAACAAATTTCTAAAACAATCAAAACCATTGACAAAAGCCTTAAAAAAGCTGATAACCGCATGTCATAGTAGAAAAATCCGCATAAAAGAGGCAATGTCAACATTACACTTAGTAGTGTATAGATGTAAGACATTATTGCCTTAGCTGCTGTGACTGAACATACCACGCACGGCGTAAGACATTATTGCCTTAGCTGCTGTGACTGTACATACCTCGCACGACGTTAAACAGCTGAATAACCGTCTCCGAATCAGACTGAAATAACCCTTAAAGAAAACTGAACGTCCATTTCCGTGAGGATACAACAGTTATTTGGTTTCAAGTTACATCAGTCCCTCACTAAATATATTTCGGGACACTATTTGGCGCTGTCTCGTGGCTCCAGGCTCTATTTTAACGAGCTGCTTTTAGGCAGGCTAAAAATTACGCTACTTTACAATGTTAATTAAATGGGGGGAATTGGGCGTTGTATTTACTGGCTGCACTAATTATTTATTCTTCGTTTTATAATAACTTTGCATTTTAATAATACCTTTAATAATATTATAATAATAATCATATACTATAATAATAATAATCCGACGGCTGCCGACAAATCGAGTCGTTATATCAAGTTACAAATTAGATTCACTTCCTTAATTGATGTCACCTCGACCATTGGATATAAAAGCATCGAGGCATAGCGTAGATTTTACTGCAATTGAATTTCAAGCAAAAGTTCGCGCAGAATTTCTGTTGTTTATTGCGTTGTTTAGACAACTTCAGAGACATTCCATGCACTGATTCCAAATAATATTTTAAAATTGTGCAATACTATTTTCCTATTAGTATTGAGGGAGGTAATATAGTTAAAAAAATCCAATTGCTAAAGAATCCGTTTTAAAGTCGAAGTCACGTGAAGTCATCAAAAATAAGTGACGTGCAAACTCTGTTTCACTTTTTAGCGCATTTTCTCATTTATCGAAAAAGGCTCTATTGTGCTCGTCATGTCCGTCCGTCCGTCCGTCGGTCTGTCCGTGACTTCACGGATGGACGAGAAAATGCGCTCTCCGGCACTCACTGCAGTGAGTACTGATCTAATTATTTCTCCTATCTGAAAGTGAATTTGATTGAACCACTTGTCAGTTGCTAGCTTATTATTGCCTTTACATGTTGTGTTTCCTCTGAGCATAAAAGCGTTGAAACGTTACAGTTTATACTGGTGCTGATACTCTACGGTTTCTACTGGTGTTGATATTTAACAGTTTCTACTGGTTTTGATACTTAACAGTTTCTACTGGTGTTGATGCTCTACGGTTCCTACTGGTGTTGATACTTTGCAGTTCTACTGGTGTTCATACTTTACAGTTTCTACTGATGTTGATACTTTACAGTTTCTACTGGTGTTGATACTTTACATTTTCTACTGATGTTGATACTTTACAGTTTCTACTGGTGTTGATACTTTACAGTTTCTACTGGTGTTGATACNGCAGCGTTCCAGCTGCCACTGTGGCAGTACAGAATGCTGGGCAGCGTTCCAGCTGCCACTGTGGCAGTACAGAATGCTGGGCAGCGTTCCAGCTGCCACTGTGGCAGTACAGAATGCTGGGCAGCGTTCCAGCTGCCACTGTGGCAGTACAGAATGCTGGGCAGCGTTCCAGCTGCCACTGTGGCAGTACAGAATGCTGGGCAGCGTTCCAGCTGCCACTGTGGCAGTTCAGAATGCTGGGCAGCATTTCAGCTGCCACTGTGGCAGTTCAGAATGCTGGGTAGGCGTTCCAGCTGCCACTGTGGCAATACAGAATGCTGGACAGCGTTCCAGCTGCCACCGTGGCAGTACAGAATGCTGGACAGCGTTCCAGCTGCCACTGTGGCAGTTCAGAATGCTGGGCAGGCGTTCCAGCTGCCACTGTGGCAGTACAAAATGCGGGACAGCTTTTCGACTGCCACTGTGGCAGTATACAAAATGNGTTCAGAATGCGGGACAGCTTTTCAACTGCCACTGTGGCAATATACAAAATGCGGGACAGGCGTTCCAGCTGCCATTACTGACTTTCCAAATGCAAGGTTCTCCAGCTAACCTTTTGGGTGATTCCATTGTTCCAGCAATAATAAGACTTTTAATTTTATTAAATTAAAGTGGTTAGTCCGATGGCACGAGTAAAATCCCCACTTTGTATTAGATCGTTGTCTCAACGGCCTCTCAACGGCCTCGAAAAGTTCTTTCTGTAAAAGTTTCTGGCCACGGGGCAATTTCTCTAGGGAGGCAACCGATGTCAAAATGCTTTCCAGATGTCAATATTCGTGACAGTTACCATGATGTGTTGCTTGTAGCATTAATGTACTAGCTATCTTGGGACATTGTATATTTCATCTTGTGACACATGCATTAGTTAAGCATGCCGTGCTCCAGCGAAACGTCCAGACATTCGTGGCATCGGTGAAGCATCCAAAGCTCCGGTGTTACATTCACACGTTCACGGCAATAATCAAACTTCCAGGGCTCTAGCGAGACGTCCAGACGTCCAGAAGAAGTCCAGGTATGGAGGAAGGCCGTCGCAGTAGCCAGCTGTTGTTCAGGTTCCAGCGACCATCTGTCGGACGACGCAACTCTCGCCCTGCGACCCCCAGTCGGTGTTAGGGTCCAGCGTCTGGTCGCAGGTAATCCAGCGTCTGGACGCGGGCAATCCAGCGTCTGGACGCGGGCAATCCAGCGTCTGAACGTGGGCAATCCAGCGTCTGGACGCGGGAATTCCAGCGTCTGCATGGTCGCTGGCAATCCAGCGTCTGGACTCGGGCAATCACGGATACAACCTGACATTGGATCTGCCTGCGGTTGGCAACACCACAAAAAGGCGTATGTGTGCTGAAAAATGTCATCCGATACACTGATAAATGTGAATTGAAACGGTAAACAAGTAAAAAATTAAAATTTTGATGGAGAAAACTTTTTGCAAAAAGCGAGAAGTACGAGAAGACTTTTTTTGCAAAGTTTCGTCATACTCAGGTTGGACCACCGAGAGTAAAAGTATGTATGGACTCCAATGCAGATAGTGAACGTTTGGAAATTTTAGGCGGGAATAAAAAAGTTTTGTCTCAGCTAGCTTGTAGTTAAACTTAAATTTTTTCATGCCTGTGCTTGTGCATGCCGTGGCTCTTGTCGTGCATGGGCCTTTAACCATGCAAGTGCGGTAGCTGACTTTCGATATCTTGTACATCTCCCGACTGTAATTCTTACCTGTGTACGAGTATACAGTCCACGTTCGTTAAATTTTTTCGCGTACATTTCGCATTTTCGCGTACATTGCGTATCTTCACGTACACATAACATCACTTACAAACATTGTAACTATGTGCGTGCATTGTTTCTCAACAGGTAGACTGTACCCATCGTAAATATCTTCATATATTTACCCATCTTACTTTATCCATCGTAAATATCTTCACGTAAGTTGCATATCTTCAAGTTGGCTTTATCTAGAGGTGCAACTAAATTAGAACTTTGTGCGCATGAATCTAATTAATTTAATTTAAGCGAATATGTAAATGAATGTGAGCGCAAAAAAAGGTTGATTGAGAACAAATTTGTTGTTTAGGGCCTTCTTACATTAGCAAATTCTTCTTTTTTTTGCGCGTAAGTTTCCTAATCTGTCCGATGTCTCAGGAAATGAACTTACGCGTCCAGTTTTTATAGGTGTGCCCGTTTTGGCTTCGCTGACGCGGTATGCATTTTAGATTTTTCGGAAAATCTGCTTTCGGCGGCAACAGCTCGACGATAACGAGCAATTAATTTTTTTTTACAAAATTAGATCAGAATAGCGTTGGTTTTCTAGCTAAAGGATAATATAGGAGAATATTTTCAGTTGGTTGTCCCCTGTACGTACATGACACGACTGTTGAACTGTATTTTGCCTTCTTCACTGTTGCCGAATATACAAGAATATCAGTAGAGTTTTCCAATAAATGAATCAATTAGAAAGTGACAAAACAGTTTTTGAAATTGCAATCTGCAGAGTTTACTATAGATATTATAGAATTCATTCCTCTGTACAAATTTGTCCGAAGTAAAATATTCAAATGACTTGAAACACGCGGTTTATATGTCCTCTGCGAACGACGAATGCACAGCGATATCTGAGAATTCAATAGGAATAACTAACATATTTTTATAAATTTATTTTCATGTACATGATCATATTTTTTAAATGGTGAAACACTTTCTGCGCGTAGCACTGATACGTCCGGGCCAAAATGGGTCGGGATGACCCACGCACACAAGGGCAGAATCGCTCTCGATCTGCACTGTATCCTTATTCTTCTACTTTAACAAAACATCAAGACAGCCATATTAAAATATCACAGACAGGATTTTCCTGAGGGCAAACCATAAGGGGCAGCGGCGTCCGCATTCCCAACAGACGCTCCTCTTCCGTTGCAGAAAAGTCGACCGGCAACAGCCACATCGGAGAGACAACAGAAAGTACCTACACTCAGTGCAATGAGCGAGAATGTGTCAAATTGCGATGCACAAATTGTTTTTCTGCGCGTCATTTTGACCCAGTTTGGCGAGGCAATAGCTAGAGCGCACTGTTACCCACAGTAATTGGTCATTGCTAGTATTTGGACAATGACATATTAATTTTTGTGAGTGTGAAGGATCCACAAGTGCAGGTAGCCAGCGTCCGGCCGTCAAGCCTCGTCGCCGGATGTCAGGCGCGGCAGAATCTCTTCCATTCAGAGAATTGTCTTATTTTTGGAACAACGCTTCTTGTTGCCTGATTATAAGCAGCGCGTCAGAAAACTGATGTCATTTTAGCGTTACATGGAGTNCGCCTTATTATGAGCAGTGCGCCTGATTATGAGCAGTGCGCCTGATTATGAGCAGTGCGCCTTATTATGAGCAGTGCGTCAGAAACCTGATATCATTTTAGCATTACATGGAGTTCCTAGCGTGACAAGTTGACCTAAGTTTTTAAAAGTCCTGCATCAAATAAGACAGAAGTTGGGATTCAACATCCTGATCTTGAAACGCACTGAAACTATTACAAATTGATGAATCCTGATACGTAAACCTTGAGAACAACCTTTGAAGAATCTAATAAATAAATGAGTTAAAAAAAACTTGCACAACTTGTAATTGAATAAATGAAATTTTACAATGAATACGTGTTCCGGCAAGATCAGTTAACTAGAAGTGCGCCGGATTCGCTCTAATTTGAAGTTTTCCCGGTGACTTCGCACCTTCCTAGAATAGGTGGACGGTCGAACGCACCATCGGACACATACGCAGTCATGGGCTCACTGGCACCTCATCATTTTATTGAGGGGCAACCAAGCGACATTGTCGGGTTCAGGGTTGCCGGTGGGGCTCAACTTATTGTTTATTGAGGGGCAACCAAGCGACATTGTCGGAGTTCAGGGTTACCCTTGGGGCTCAACTTAATGTTTATTGAGGGGCAACCAAGCGACATTGTCGGGTTCAGGGTTGCCGGTGGGGCTCAACTTATTGTTTATTGAGGGGCAACCAAGCTACATTGTCGGAGTTCAGGGTTACCCTTGGGGCTCAACTTAATGTTTATTGAGGGGCAACCAAGCAGACATTATCTGTGTTCAGGGTTCCGGTGGGGCTCAACTTATTGTTTAATGAGAGGCAATCAAGCGACATTGTCGGAGTTCAGGGTTACCCTTGGGGCTCAACTTAATGTTTATTGAGGGGCAACCAAGCGACATTATCTGTGTTCAGGGTTCCGGTGGGGGCTCAAATTATTGTTTATTGAGAGGCGATAAAGCGACATTATCTGTGTTCAGGGTTCCGGTGGGGCTAAACTTATTGTTTATTGAGAGGCAATCATGCGACATTGTCGGAGCTCTTGGGGCTCAGGTGGGGCACTGCAGACAGCCGTGCTCGTCAATACGAATGCATCCAAATTTCCAGCGGCCCTGAGAACGCAGCTTGGGTCTCCAAAATCTGAGTAGTCCAGTGATGAGAACACGTAGTAGAACCCTGCAAGAATTATTTGCTGCTTTAGTTTTCTCATGCAAATGCTATTGAAATTTGGTGAGTGTCGTTGTTGCGACTTGAATGTCATTATTGTTAAAAGTATTAACACAAATTTTGGAAGTTAGAGTACTAAGTATTGTGAAATTGTACTGAGTAATATTAATTGAAACAAGCCGATTTAGTTGAAATATTCCCATTTAAAAATATTTCAGCAGTCGCTATTTGATTGCGTTAAAATACGATTATTTACATGAGAAAACACTCATGGAAACGTAAACAAACGTCTAGTTATATCAATAGATTCAATATGGTTGCAGTAACTTCACTCACGATTGCTGCCAAACAAGAAGGGATAACATGTCTGCAGCGCGACCTCTTTCTCCGACAGGTAATCCACGAAGATTGTGCTATTGCCAGATGTGTCAGCTCCAAACACTGAAAGTTCACGAATAATTAATTGACAAATTTCTTCTGTGGGCTGCCATATTGGGACAATCAATTTTGTTTATAACCATTTTTACTTTACGTTTCATTATTATGAGGATCATTTATAATAAGGCTTCGCTTTTGTAACTATTTATGTAAGGCTATGTTGATATACTGATCTGAAAAATGTCATTTATTTCCTCTCGTTGATAGAATTAACAATGATTAGTAAATTACCTGCAGCCAAAAGATGCTCGATTATTTATTACTTATGTCGGGTATTAGTCTTTTCATCTTTGTCTTTGAAGCAAGGCACCGTAGGTGTACATGATTATTAAGAGCGAGTATCCATGATGCCTTGCAAGTTTATGGGCTATGGTGAACCCGAAGAACAGAAATTTTGTTGAAAATGGAAGTTTGATTTTCAACTTACCATATTTTTACATCTAAATTTGTAAGAATTTAGAAGGAATTCTATTGCAACAAGACTGAAGATTTTTTTGTAAATTAGAGTCTCAAAGACATTGCTTAAAAGTTTTTCAACTATTTTGATGTACAGTGATGAATTGGGAAAATTATTTTCTAATTTCGAAGATCATCTATTCCGCGATTCAGGCCGGATTAGCCGACTAAAGTACGGAAATCAAAGAGAAACTTTTTCTAATCCACGTTTAGCATTCAATAATTAATTTTTTATTTGATCCTCGAACGAAAATTAAAGTTTAAATTTTTTAACAAAATTCACACGTACCAATCTGAAGCTAATGTTTAAATTCCTCAATTCCAATTTCTCTCTCCTGCAATGTTTTATAGTTTCCCCCTCCATGACTACGAGTACAGGTAAATTCCGTAAGATGTTCCCGATATGACATATTCCATCATATGATATGACAAATGTGTCATATGACACATTTCTTCATTGACACTTTTCATCATTGACACATTTCTTCATTGACACATTTCTTCATTGACACATTTCTTCATTGACGCATTTATTCATTGACACATTTCTTCATTGACACATTTCTTCATTGACACATTTCTTCATTGATGCATTTCATCATTGACACATTTCTTCATTGACACATTTCATCATTGACACATTTCATCNTTGACGCATTTATTCATTGACACATTTCTTCATTTACGCATTTATTCATTGACGCATTTCTTCATTGACGCAATTCTTCGTCGATACATTTCTTCACTGACGCATTTCATCATTAAGTCTTTTCATCATTTCATCTTTCACCAATTTAAAAAATTCAACCAACATGTACTTACGTTTGAAATATGAACTATATGCAATGATGAAATTTATGGTGAATTGCAAATAATGATTAAATGCCCCAATGATGAATTGCCATAGTGATGAAATGCCTCGTAATATGATGTCTTGCCACCTACAGTCACATATATTAAATTCAATGCGTATTTAGCTTAAAAAAAACATGTAGTTGCGTGCAGCACCTACGCTGCTCAGTTTGACACATACTGTATACTCAAATTAACGTGTATTTCATGATTATAAATATAACTCCAAGCAGGTATGTGGCACGCAGTCCATACTATATATTGACACATATACTAAATTTGGTGCCCAATTTGTATTCTAATTATAATACCAGTTTCGTTTAAGGTTTGCACGTTATTCATTTTGAAAAATTGTTTTTCAATTGGCAAAATACGAGCGTTATTAATTTCTCTCTGGTTTTTAACGAACCGTGCAGTAAAGAACTGAGAACACTCCAATAATAATAATAATAATAATAATAATAATAATGCTGTCTCTTATACACATCTAAATGGTGAAACACTTTCTGCACGTAGCACTGATACGTCCGGGCCAAAATGGGTCGGGATGACCCACGCACACAAGGGCAGAATCGCTCTCGATCTGCACTGTATCCTTATTCTTCTACTTTAACAAAACATCAAGACAGCCATATTAAAATATCACAGACAGGATTTTCCTGAGGGCAAACCATAAGGGGCAGCGGCGTCCGCATTCCCAACAGACGCTCCTCTTCCGTTGCAGAAAAGTCGACCGGCAACAGCCACATCGGAGAGACAACAGAAAGTACCTACACTCAGTGCAATGAGCGAGAATGTGTCAAATTGCGATGCACAAATTGTTTTTCTGCGCGTCATTTTGACCCAGTTTGGCGAGGCAATAGCTAGCTCTTATACACATCTAGATGTGTATAAGAGACAGGCGTTCCAGCTGCCACTGTGGCAGTTCAGAATGCTGGGCAGCGTTCCAGCTGCCACTGTGGCAGTACAGAATGCTGGGCAGCGTTCCAGCTCCCACTGTGGCAGTACAGAATGCTGGGCAGCGTTCCAGCTGCCACTGTGGCAGTACAGAATGCTGGGCAGCGTTCCAGCTGCCACTGTGGCAGTACAGAATGCTGGGCAGCGTTCCAGCTGCCACTGTGGCAGTACAGAATGCTGGGCAGCGTTCCAGCTGCCACTGTGGCAGTACAGAATGCTGGGCAGCGTTCCAGCTGNCCATGTCGACGTTCTCCTTGACCTGCCGCTCCCTTTCCGGTGCGGCAGGCTACAGGTGGATAAGCGTTGCGTGAAGTAAGGAACTTAACATTAGTTATACAAATCAAATAATAAAGAAGTACGGTATCAAAAATTCTTAAACCTAAAGATGATCCATGAAATAAGGCATAAGAAATAAAAATAATAATTGGTTTTATCAGTGATGTTACCAAGATTTTAAGCTCTACGAGTTAACGCCATAGTTTGACGACCTAGATGAAGGAATGTATGTTGATGAGCAGCAGATTGAAAACTTCTAGCAAATTTTAAAATATTCAGATCGGTATATGAATATATCATCACTAAACGATCAGAAATGCATTCTGATTGCGAAGTTTTCACAAGTATATTTTGTTTTTGTCTGATATTTAACTCACCATGCGGCACAACCACTTTCATTAATCAATCTATTTCATTAATCATAAATCAACCATTTACATCACTTGATCAGCGTGCGGCAGTAGCGTGGGAAACTGCGCTGCTATTCTCGAGCTGCCACGCAAATAAAAACCACCTTGTAAACTCCCAAAATAAAAAGCGGACCAAAAAGTTCTAAAATAAAAATCCGGCCGCACGCTTCCCACATGTGCTCGCTGGACGCGGCGGGGGCAGCGCGGCGGCGAAGCTCGGGGCGCCGCCCCCCTTGGAACGACCGATGTGCAAAGGACCTCACTAAACTGTCTCTTGTGAGACGGGTGATTGACAGTTTTGGGACGGCTGACTGTCTATACATTCTCTGTTTTAAGACGGATTAATATTCAAGATTGTCCCAAAGTAAATTAAATTTAAGTACTATTCATTGTCTTAATTGTCTCAGTTTTCTAATGCCCCATTTTCATAGTGTCCCTTTGTGTCCGTTTTTATATGTTCATTTAAGAAGGTTTCATTGAAGCCGAGAGAATTCGTATTGTTTACAATTTTTTTATTAGTTTAAAAAATAAGTATGTATGTATGTATATGGAAAAAAATATGTTTTTATATGTACGTCCCTAAGCAAGCTAGGAGTCTACAAATAAGGTGATTTGGCGCGCTAATCACCATCCCAAGGAAGCTTGACTGCGAGGCACGGCTCGTTATCGCTGAGCTACTGATAAGATCGTACTCAATCTAGCGAATTAACAAGACCTCGACGCTGAAATGGTGGCCCGCAATCAGGAATAATGTAAGACTTCGTAAGGGGGAAGTATTCATCCGCAGCCATACACATCCATCATTTGTTCTGCCGTGCTTAGCATCCTCGTTAGGGACTAACATTTGGGTGCATGTTGAAATTACTCATTTCCAACCCACAAATGCCACATGAATGTGGGAAAATGTTCACTGCATGGTGTCGCAATTTTAGGACCAGCTTAATTAATTATTATATAAACGCATTAATTTTTTAATTATTAGAAACAATTACATTAAAGTAAAAACAGCATTTATTACCTGTTAGCTGACGACATCTAATGCTTTAAACGATAAATAATGCATTCCCTGACCTTCACTGAGACTATATAGGTTTAACAATTTTCGGAAACTCACACAAGAATAAACTACCTTAGACGAAATCAAAAGCAAAATAAACGCTGTTCAAAAATGGTTGTGTTTTTTAAAGTCTCCGGAAACTCTCCTCATGAATCCCAATAATACGTAACATCGCAAATTAAACCAAATAAAGTAAAATCCTCGACTTATAATCTACTTCATTTCATTGTTCAAGTTTTCGTCAGTTTAAATCAAAGTACAGAAAAAAGAATTCATGGCCATTACGAGCCGAGAGCTCAACAAGCTTTGTGTCTACAGAGAATCTGCTTCTCACGTTCTCCAATCCAAGCAAGATTATTTATGCATCCGTCTTGTAATCGCTGGTGCCTCGCGGCGCCCAATCATCCATCTTAAATGAGAAGATTGCATTTCTCGAGGAGAGGAGCATGCTGACTCTTTAAGGTGACGGTTGCGCTCTTTTCTGTCCTGTATAAATAGCCGTTCTCCTCTCATCAAATTCGAAGAATAAATTATATGCATATTATAATTATCACAAATTATATCATTTAGAAGTCAAACTCCATAGCTTACTGAATTAACTTAATACATTTCCGATTTATGTTTATGACTCAAGATGAGGTGGTGTTATGTATATTGCATCTTAGCGTCTTGTGGGTACAAATTATATACGCAAATACGCCATAACCCTTCATCTACGAATAATAACTCTTAATTATTACCGGGCCTGTAGATACGAATACAATTAATGTGCCCGTGGAAAAAGGGTTAAAGGTTGTTCATATAATCATTCCATTGTGATGGGGGAGGGGGGGGGGACAAGAGAGTTAGCTGGAGTGCGAAGGTTCTTGAAGTTGCAGCATGTGTTGATGTTGATGTACTGCGTTGCTAAAATAATAAAGCTGCCCACAGGAAGCCGTTCATTGCACGCACTTGTCGTAGTCGGCTTGTAAGACATAATATATAACTCCGGGAACTTGGTGAAACTACTTTAGGCGAGTGACGAGCCCTCGATGGATTATATAATTTAAATAATGCGCTTGTAAGAGTAGTTTTGTGATTAAATTAGATTATACTAAGTAACTGAAAGAACGCATCTAGTGTTAATAGTACATTTACGAATAGTTTTGAACTACTTACCTCATTCGAATCAACTGTTGGGCCACATACAGCAAGAATTCCTCATAAACTTCATGGATCTCGTCTTCCCTAAAACCAGTTCAACTCAAACGGTTACGCTGAAAGAAACCTGGACACGCACGGGCTCGCTTTATTCAAGCGGAAAACGACTTCCCTTTCAATGTTTACCCAACGTAAAGGCATGGGTATGTTTTCGGTGGCCACTCCATGCCTCATGGATGGCCGACCGTGGCAGTCCTTGGTTATTCTACGTCCTATATACTTGAGCATGCTTAACCTGTTCTTGGACCACTTGAGTCCTTTTGAATCTTGCAATAGAGAAAAACCATCAGGTATGCTCATAACATTCGTGAATGCTGGACAAATGGCCTTATTTTATAGAAAAAAATTCGCGAATATAAAGCATATGGTTTACCCACAGTGCCCATGAACCGGTATGGCTGAAGAGGCTGCGGCAGCGAAATGGAAAATTGGATGCGTTTGTCAAATTTCGAAATGCAGAACATGTGCTTTGCTGACCATACGCAGCTCAATGCAAACCTGGGTATAAAGTCATTGAGATTTTAATGCTATTTTGAGTTTTTTTATAACCTATAATCCTTTTGCTTATGTAACGGATACCGCTCTACAAATCGTGATAGCATTATTCCGTGCCTTTTGCTGTCGCATTTAACATTTGACTTGAGTTTTACCGAGCACTATTTTTTGTGTTGGGTGTAATTTCTGTATTGGTGGGTGTAATTTTTGTCGTGGGTGAGCATTTTGCTGAGGTTGATGTAACTTTTGTCGTGTAGGGTGTGATTTTTGCTGAGGTGCGTGTAACTTCTGATGTATTAGGTGTAACTTTTGCTGTGGTGGGTGTAACTTTTGATGTATTGGGTGTAACTTTTGCTGTGGTGGGTGTAATTTTTGTCTTGAAAGATAAATAAATGAATGTAATAAAACATAAAGAAATAAAATATGATTAAAGGAACTTATATAAACTTATTTCAAAATTCGACTCTGATGGGATAATTTTCGGAAATCAATTCACTATTTTCGATATAGAAAATTTATTGAGAAAATTCGCCTTGTAAACGAACAAATGTCATTTTGACGGATTCTTATATGAGTGACAAAGCAACCTTAAAAGGAATTTTAAATTGAGTAAGGTTATCTGTAAAGAGATAATCACTCGCCTTGGGTTCGAAACATGATCGGAATCAACAGACACTAGAGACAGACTCCTATTTCTAGTATGCAGTCACTTTAATTATGCTAACCGGCTTCAAAAGACGAAAAACGAATGGTTTAATTCGAAGCGAAAAACCCGACCATGTCACCTATAAACATATAATAAACAATAGCAAGACGGAAATAAATAAAATAAAAAAAACATCATCATAACGTCCCATATTGCAACGAAGGCTTCCGGTCGCGGAAATGCCTCAGTGCCAGCTACTTCTATTTCCTAAAATGAGAAAGCTTTTCTTATTGCCAAGTGGTAATGACCGAACGATAGAGGCTCGCGTGATGTAACCGGAAGCGTTTCTCCGCGACCGCAGTTCTGTCGATACCATTCCGGATTTTAGCGATAGTAGAAAATTATCGTTGAAATCCGTGAGCTCTGCGCGTCCGGAAATACCGGCTATCCGCGATTTCTGGTGCCGGGAGCGGCCGTTCGAAGCGCTGATCCGCAATTTTATACACAGGATATTTTCAATGCGGATGCCACGCGCACGATATCAGCCGGACTGCGTTCGCCCACTGCAAAATCTTTATCATAGCTGCCGATATTTGCAGCCGAATTATATTGCAGCTGAAATATTATATTCCGCTTCATTATATTATATATATATTATATTTTGGCTGCATTATATTATATATATTGCAGCCGAAATATATATCTGCTATTATTTATCATAGCTGCCAAATTTGCAGCAATATATATTTGTAATTAAGTAATTAGTGCAGGTCTATGTGATTTCTACTTCTTGATGATGTGTTGATCTATGCGACTGTTGATTTTTAGTTGCATTTTTGCCGATGCGAAAATTGAGCAGCAATAATTGTAAAATTTGGGTTCCGGTCATTCAGTCGCAGCCTAACTAAGCAGAGCGTCTAGCTCTTTATCGAAATTGTAAATTCCAAGCGAATTCTTGGGACTTGAATAAATTTGTCGTTAGTTAATGCATAGACTTTCTCATGTTTAAATCTGATAAATATTTCTGCATTAATTCTAATCTATCATATCATATATTTCATAATTGGAAGAGGATCGGAGATTTATGAGATAATAAATCAGAAGCAACGAAGGGAAGTTCAGTGTCCGATTCACTTCACACTCTTAACGATAAACGCATACTAAAGTAATCATTCATTTTACCGGATGTAATTTATCACAAAAATAACCTAATTAATAACATTCATATTGTACACGGATATTCAATTCTTTAGCAGATAATGCAAGCTCTCACCTAGATCACGAGCACCAGGCTGCGCATTTAAGGATTCAACGAATGAAGGAAAACTTCGGGCAGGTCCCGCCTACAGTTTGTTTATGTTGCCTAACATCAATTTCTAATTACTAAGAAAAATAAATCATCACGCTATCCCATGATTTGGTTTGCACGCTGCTTGTCTTCGTTCCGCAGAATACGTACCAATTACGCGCATCCGCACGCTTTCCGAGAATCAATATTCACCGAAATTGGGTGAGTCGAACCTTCGAACATACGCGGTTGCCTACTCTGTACGTGAGGTTCGTGATGAACTTTTTATGTCATCGGAAGCAATTTTTAAAAAAGATTGGCTTCATTTAGGGAACAGTTGTGAAGATCCAGCCAAATTTCACATACATGTGTATTAGCAGCAATTGAACTTACGCATGTGTTCATGGCATAATAATTTAGATGTTTTTTTCTACAAATTATCATTATACATTTAATGCACGTCGGGCATGATAAGGTTCAAATCAAATATATGTTGATATATATTTTAAATCACCAGTTTGCAGCAATGCAACGATTTTCATAGGTTTATTCAACTATTGTAGAAGGCGAATATATGATAATGTAATCGCATTTGAATTTTAAATCCTAAGACATTGATGTCCTTTGACGTATCCTAAGACATTAATTACAAGACACTCGAATTCCAAGTCCAGTTGTTCGTGTCCGTGACCAGGGCATCGATCGCATCAATCTTTCGCCACATTCCCTTATTTAAAAACATCATAGAAACTGGTTGGCCGATGGCTGGCCGTCATTATTTGGGATACATTTAATATCCCAATGCGAATAAAGTGCGGGCGATGGTCTATCCTAGGCAAAAATTAAGGACGTGTTATCGGCGCGCCATCATCGGCCATAGGCAGTCCGTTGCTTTTCCAGCGATGATTTGGAGGCATGCAGAGCTACTGCAGTCACGACCTCTCATTATATGTAGGCGTTCATTACAAGCTTAGGATTAATGAACTAACCTACCGACGATGTCCAGCAGCTTACAAGTGCTCATTTAACAACACTGGACAAAAGTAATGGCCGATGTAAAGACATGACTTTGTACGCTGACATCGCCGGACCCGAGCTGGTGGAGTACAAAGCTGACCGTTAAGTCAGTGTTGTGTTCAGCGACCTTACAATTAGGTACATCAATTACATTTGCTAATCCATGATTAATCTACGGAATAATTTCGGTTTCATTAATTTCTGAATGGATTTAAGAGGTTAAGTTTTAGTGCATTTCAGGAATTGTCTAGAAATGTATAAAAATGTTATTAAGAATTTCATTTCCACTCCATAAGTTTGGTTTCTAAATGGGTGTACAACTTCACACATTTTCTGCGACAATTTCATGTATGAATATTTTTTGTGAGAGACCACAAAATTAGAAGATAAGAGCGTATCACCTGAATTCAACCCTCGTAAGGAAAATTCCACAAAGTTATTTCACGCGAACCATACGTACGACATTCAGGTGACCGGATCAATGGTCGGTCATGTCACTGGACAGTCACTCAGAAGCGTGTCGCTATTAAGTGGTCGCCGTCGCCGGCACTTCATATCATTGAGCTTCATAAATCAGAGTGTGGACGCGCTGGTCTTGTGCATAGTTTGGATGGACCACCACCATGTAAAATGGTACAATCCGAAAAATCAGAAAGAATTTGTCTAAATAGCGAAGCACTTTTTACTCTTGTGTGGGTCAACCTGACCTATATAGTCTGGCCGGGATAAATGACTTATGACGATGTCCGCTCTCTGCTTGTGCTATAGGTAAGAAAGTGCGTCACTATTTGGACAATATGATCCATTAATTCTTCTGACTTGTGCCACCATTCATATTACAAAGAACTGCCACTCGTAGCCACCCAACTTGCATTAAATCTTTGTCATGTTGCACACCTACAGCAGACGTCGTGCTGCCATGGCTTTACGTGTCCATGCAGTAGAAGTATATTTTATTCATTCTATGTATTATTAAAATCTAGAGCAATTCATCTGGATGTAAAAAAATTCATTTTTAAAAAAATGTAAAAAAGCCTTTCTAATTCACCCTTTAACTTTAAGTACTCAATTTATTTGAGTCTCCTGATACATATACACTGTTGTTGGGTTGCCAAACCCCTGCTTTATTTTAACAAGATTATGTTAGAAGATATATTAGAACATTGCAAGCGAATGGGATTATTGAAAGGTGAATATTGCCTTTTGCTCAACTGATGCCTGTTTCTTCATTGGACTTAGCATCAATCACTCCATTAATAAAGGCCACCGGGAACTGATATACATTCATAGTCCATCTCAGTATATCACTTTAATTATAGAAATGATACTGAGTAGTATCTTTCGTACCCGAGCGTGTTTGTCGATTTCTGGGCACCGAAGAGTTAGTCTCTCGACGATCACCACACCCTGCTTACAAGTAACAAGTATTACTTTACGTATAAAGTTTCATTGAATATAATAATTGAAAACAAACTTGCCGTGTTTACATGTCTCAAATTCAGACTTCTTTTCATATTTATTTATGAACTCACTCCCACTTCTTACTCACACCGTGCGTTTCACCTCAGTTCTCTCGTACACATACCAGCTAGTTAGATCATGAAAAAAAAGATTAGAAGTAAATCTCAACGCTAATATTATCAAAAGGTTTTAAATTGCACCACGATAAGCTGCGGGGGTTACAGGACCTGGCCTGGTTTGTCCACCTCAGTGAATATCAGCATGGGTATCCTTGTCATGGATAGACACGCATCCTGTCACGCTACCAAAGTTAGCCGAATGACGCCTGTAAATACCGAGACAAAGATGGTGTCATCACCGCAACGATACTGTCGGTTCCTTTCGGCTACGTGTTGCCACTCCGACGATACTGTCGGCTGCGTGTTGCCACTCCGACGATACTGTCGGCTGTAGGTTGCCACTCCGACGATACTGTCGGGAGCTTGTAGTTTCTGCGCTCGTCCTGTCGGAAAGTGTCACTTCTGTCGATTTTACTCTTTTGTGTGGCCATAATCGCTCAGGTTGTGCAGTCACTGAATTGTTTCGCTGCGTTGATATTACCGGTGGTTGTGGTGCTGTGGTAGAGCCACCAGCGAGCTATATTTGGTCAAACATTACTCACTGTAAATTGAAGAGCTCTGGTTGTGAATTCAGTGGGTAATCTTTGCTTTAAATTCAACTCGCAGTGGGTTTTAATTGCGAGGGTTGTCCTGACTGTGTTTCATCTCTGTTCCGATTTAGCTTTCGAAATTTTCAGTAAAAAAAAATTCTTTTCACTTTAGTATGTACGTATTTGTCACTGAGGAATTTTGTACGAGTATGTTAATAAGTCTAAGATGGATAATTTTTCATTGCCCATTCGAATAAAGTACAAACTGCATAACGTTTAAATTCTAAATTTTCTCGGCTTTAATTAGCTGTTCTCTCGCACTTGTCACCAAGTTAGAGTGCTTTGCAGGTGGCAAATTGCGATGAAAATTAACTTGATAACATTGGTTGAAATGGCGCCGCTAATTTAATGCGGTGAATTAAGCCTGCAGATGAGCGCCATCATTTTTTACTGCTATAATAAAGACATGACATGTACTAGTCAGTTAAATGATAAAAGAATGAAGCATCCAATCAACGATGGATCAATTTTAGCCTATACTGCAGCCACCATAAGTATTTGTTTCAACGGAATCCGAAATAGCTTCATGGACACAACGTCTTTCCAAATCGTTCCTATATGCCGTTGCAAATCAGTCCAATGTCTTTGCAAATCCGTTCCATGTGTTTAGAAATCAGTCATATTTCTTGGCAAATCATCGGCTGCATCAGCGCAAGTCCATTGCAGTTCATGACTGCAAAAAACATTCCTGTCACCAACAACCGCGTGGATTTTGATGATGGATGCTTGCGGAGCAGAAATTGCAGACGATGTCGGACGACCTCAAATGACCGGCAAAGCCGTAATTCGTCACCATTTAGTCTTAATACTTCGGTCTTTAGTGGATGGGATGAAGACGTCTAACTGCCAAAGTCATCGCAATTTTGGAGGCCGGCAGTGCTGAATGTTTGGTGACATTCGCATGAGCTTTTGATTTTATGATTTACCACAAACCTTCATGACATCGAACGTTCAAGCCAATTCTTGCAATTGCTGTTTCGTTGCGTGATATGAGTGATGTGATACTTCAAGTATTGTGAAGCGGTTCTATATGATTTTAGTATACATGTATATTTAGATTTAAGACCAGAGGATGTTTTTACTATTAATTTTCTTGTTCTAATATTACGTATATATTATAACATACATGTATGTATGTACTCATTAAAAGACACTACTCATTTTATTATACTAACTTGAATGTTGTGTAACCCAGATGTTGAAAAATGATTGCAATTTCTTAAATACAGCAACTGATCATCGTTATAAATTTATTTATTCATTGCAAAAACGGATATTGAATTTAATATTATTGTGGCATCTACACAAGAAGACCGCAGCACCTGGTCGTCTAAATTGGTCTTCTACTTATCAAATCTGTTCCCAAATTCAGTCACATATGATAGCTTGTGCGATGATGATATTCATATGTTTCCAATTCAAGGTCGCTGCTATGCTTCTCATATGCAGCGAAATTGTGTTAGGATTTGTTGACTAAGGATTCCTGCATTGAAAAATCCTACAATTTGCTCGTTTGCTGCGGCCGAGTCGCTAAAGAGATTATAAATTCATTGGTGAACCAAATAAACATTTCTTGCAATTCTCAAACAAACAATTATTTTGAGCGTGGTTAATGTGAATATCAATGATAGGTGAATATTTTCTAATTAATTTAAAGGAAGTGCAACTTGACTACAACCTTCCGAGTAGCGAGCTGCCTATCATCCGTCGACTCGGCGGCGTGATCCCAGTAGACGATCGGTAGTCGTAGGGTGCGTGTGTCGCGCTTGACGGTCGAGCTCCCAGCAATTACTGACTACTACAATCGTGATCTCTTGTCGCAGTTCTTTCAGTATCAAACTTGGTGTACTTTACACTAATGCCTCGTGTGCTTTTTTAATGTGTTGACTCAAGGCTTGATCAGATTTTGTGAATATAATCTCCATTTGAGAGTGAGTTAAGGAGTTATTTAAGAGCTGCCTTCCTTATTGAGTGCACTGGTGAATTGGCCAACTCCAATATTCTCAGCAACTCAATATCTTCAGTCGCCTTCAAGTTGGTCATCAAAATCTTAGAACACTGAAGTTTTTCTCCCATTTCGGTGAGTATTCACATGAAAATTGTTTACTTTGTTTACGCTACAAAGTTTGGTAGCTTTCCCGAACGCGTGAGCAACTGTTGTCAGCGGAGTGGCAGGCTAGGCTGCCGTGTTTTTTGGCGCGTTCGCCAGTAGTTCTTGTTCTGAGGGAAAATCTTGCTTTGACTCATCCACTCACTGCTTCCAAGAAACTCCCCCTCTCCATGTGTCTGCTTTGGTAACACTTTTCTGTTGCTGCCAAGTGTTGAAAAGTTCGGATTGAATCAACTATTACCTATTTACAGTTGTGAATAAGTTCCTTTACTAGCAAGAAGTTGAACCATTTCCTTATACCTATTTTTTGTGTTTTCTAAATTTTAATGGTATTTATTTGAATTAATACACTAATTCAAAGAATATATTTAAATTTTTTTTATTTAGAGAAATGCATTGTACCCAAGTTTTTTTTACAAACCTTGTTTGATAATTTGTATGGTTGTTGTTTTCAAGAATTGTTATCCATTTCAGCCTATATTATATTCTTTAGTTAACTACCGTAGTATGTGTCCACTAAAGTGATATCTATTCATCAACTAGCCTGAGATAGGTATAAATTTGATAATGCATTCTATTTTAAGTTTGGTAGGCTAACATTTCAGAAATTCAGATCATAGGCTATGATATGATTTTAATTTAAAATTTACAAGAAATTATTTAGTCCCGTTGTTTATCAGAAATTAAATTTGATGTATTAACAACTTGTTGATTTAATTATGTTACAATAAGAATAGTTCATTTTTCATAATGTAAACTTTACTTGGGTGTTACTGCAAAGTAAATATTTTATTATTTTCATGTCAAAGCTGTTTTTCAAAGTTAACTTCTGGTCATTACAAATGACCAGACGTTAACTGGCAATTCACACTTTTGTTAATTTATTTATGGGTTCTAGCCTCCTTTTGGAAGAATGAATTGACCTATGAAATTGTTCTCAAATCATAGATTGAGAAAAATTCATAAGTTATTACAAATTAATAATTAAATAGAACACAATGAGTGACTGGACATTCAATAACTCCCACATTGGCCAAATGTTTCATTCATCCAACTCATTTTGTTGACTTCCTTGCACTGCGTGGCCCTGCATTTCCAGTTGTAGGCTCCTTATTATCATTCAGTTATTTGCTGACATCAAGGCAGTGAGAAACTGTATGGGAAGATCAATCTTGAAAAATAAGAAAAACTTGAAAATAAACTTTTTGATCATTCTGGCTGTCTTAATATGTAAGAGATATTTTGTGAGATTTGCATTACCTACTATGTTCATAACTTCATATTATTATTACTATTCTTTATTTTGTATTCAAAAAGTATTTGCAAAAAATTCTTGAAAATTTTAATAGGTACTGGTACTTGATATTAATAAACTCATTGAGGTGTAATTTGGTCCTAAATTTTGCGAGATAATTTAATTGCCATTGTATAAATTATATAGAGACTTGTAGAAACTTACAATATATATATGTTAGTTGTTTGTGACTTCATTTCATCTGCACAAGTTTCCTTTCTCATCTCAATTAGAATTTATGAATCACTGTCACAAATCGTGTATTAATATCAAGCACAATTCTCTGCAAATGTTGTCATTTCATCATAACTTCCCCATGTAAATTTGATTAAGTCTCAATTAATATATTGCTTTATATGCTTTCAATGATTGCAAGTTCTGTTAAACAGTTTTTAAAATTAAAGAATTAAAATTAATCAGTAAAGTCTATTTCTAATTGCTTACCAGGCTTCTCATTCTTAAAAGATTTTAAGAACAGTAGCTATTCATCTTGATTTATTAGGTTTTATTTATTGGGTTTAATTCAAGGAAACACATTCTCACAAAATTCTTTATAGTGCCAATAAGCCTTCATTATTTTTTAAATTTTTACAGTCTTTACTGACATTTTGTTACCTACTATTTGATATTTAAATTAAGCTTCTTATATTTTTATTTAACACATTATTTTGTAAATTTTGCTACTGCACATCATCACTTGCAGGAATGACATGCCACTTCATGGTATATGAAGTACTGTAATGGTCAATATATACCTATGTATTAATATATGATACATGGTAATTAAACCTATGGTCATGATGGGACTGCTGAGAAATTGTAGGACCTAAACATACTTACTATTCTAAGAATTAAATGTTTATGCTTAACTTTTTTTTTTTGTTTCCTGATTATTTATTGATTCTTGGGAGACCTGAGCCTTCAAGACAAGAGCCTAGAGGGAAAATGTGCCCTGCATAAATGTCATAGATTAATATATTTGGAATTTCTATAAAACCAAATTCTTTTTTTTTTGTGATAAGTTTTTCAGTTCACTGCAATGTTTCTGCAGCTTATCGCTCCATCTTGTGGACAATGATGGATAGCTCTTGCAATTAAATATTCAACAACTATTTCTGGTCCTTGAAGTTTTGCTCACTTTTACACTCTTTTTTGCATGTGAATGAGTTGTGTTTTTTCAATAATTACAGTCATGTTACTGTTTTTTAAGGTGAATGTGCATCAGTGTTCTGAATGCTCTTTCTTGTTTTTGTATTGAAAAATCTTATCAATAATCCCTGACGGAGGTTCATGCTCCATTTTCCCCTAGCCAATTCTGTGTGGTCGAATTTCTCCAGTCAAATCCCACTAATTTTTTTTAATTTGATACCTTGCTTTAAATTATTCTTCTAGTGTCCATTTTATTAAGAAATATGCATTATATGTAATTCTAAGTTTATTAAAGCTACTAATGAGATGTAATTAATTGAGGCATATATATTTAGCAATACACTTATTTTTGGAGTTTGCTAGTGAGGCGGAATAGCCACAGTGTGGGAGGCTCGTCCAAGATTGACGATTGCTGTGTTATCTGTATCAGTGCCTCCCATGATAAGACTGTGACGTATGAAGCTGCAATTCGTGCGCCATGTATCCCTATCCTTTTCTTCGCTCTTTGTTTGTTTGTGCGCTCACTTTGAAAACTTTTCTTTGTTCGTCAATATGTAACGTATCTTCGAAGTTCTAATTGAACCAGACGTCGCGATATTCTCTTGGTATAATAATAATGAATTGTTTGTATTGCGTGCTAGATTATACGATAACTAAATCAAGGCTTGCACCAAATCTGTTTACCCGGAGATTGATCATCTGTTATCGCTTCATGGTACTCTCATTCAAGTCAATAACTATAAAACATCGATGCATATCAATACACTTGATAATCAGAATGATATCAGCGTACAGAAATTCAAACTAAGAAGTTCACTCCAACGAACTCAGTTAGAAAAACAAATAATGATTTATAGTGGTACATTTTATTCAAACATAAGCGGCGCAGGTAAACACATCATCTATTAAACTTCTTTAGAGTTGTGTTCATAAGTCTTTGAGCATGCAACATTTTTGTAATCAAATTTATATCACTAAAAGGTCCCGCTCACTCGCGATCAACCACAATCTATCTACCGCGTAGAACCAACTTAGTAGTTCATTTCATTTTATTCAAATATAATACAATAGTCATTAGCGCAAAGCGTACTTTTTATCTTGATTAAACGATTTGCCATTGAGACTGCAGGTGTCTGACGTTTGGCAACAGCTGCTCACCGTATGAATTATATCGTGTACGGCTTTAGACATTTCTGTTTAGATACAAATCACTAACTAAAATAATTCAGGACTTCGAAAGTGTTTACGCACTTAAGTTTGGGCTGACTGCTCTAAATGCTTTATGAGCTTATATTTTCGACTCCTAATCCTGATGACTAGTCACAGGTTCGAGTCATAATCTTGATTACTAATTACATGTTTGACTCCTAATCCTGATGACTATTGACATGTTCGACTCCCCAGCAAGCGTCATCAGAATGTGTTGTGTCAATGTGAAGTGTGGACCAGTTTAACAGATGTTCGAAACTTTGCAGCGCCTTTTGTAAAACGAAAAATCGTATGCTACATTTTCCTTTTATTTTCGAAGCTATTCACTATCATTTTATAAGCCTTTGATTATATTCATGAATATGGGATTCATCAATACTGTCAGTTACGCATGTCATTTACCGTGCCAGTTACACATGTACATGGCAAGCTATGTTGCTTCTTATACGTTAAGGCCCTGATTGAAAGCCGAGAGGCTTCGAACAGGCTCGGCTCTTCCCTAAGCGTTTCTTCACTAATTAGGATAGACTTTACTCCACTCGCAAATGAGATGGCGATATGGATTTTTCCATACTTACCCAGCTATTTATTTATAAGCGTCGACCAGTAACAAAAGATATGTAAACTTTGTATTAAAAGAGTTTTAATGAGAGGAAATTTCAAGAAACTTTGAATATTATTGTTCATCAAATCTGCGACTTTTACACTTTTTTCGAGATATAAACAGGTTGTAATTTTTATTGTCAATTGAATGGTATATTCGGCATTCCTTGTATCCATTGTAGGCATTCCTTGTATACATTGTATCAACCCTAAAAATGCGTATGTGTCTTTGTTGTTTCTTAAAAATTGAATTTTTTATCGTTCTCAAATATTGTACTATTTCTATTTCACATTTTACCCGTTTCATCTTGGCTGTTATTTGGAAAAATATATATTAGTGTTTAGTACAATTGGCGCCATCCTGTTGTATTGCTTGGCGTGGTGCCCGTGGGCCGGCCTATCATCCATCCGCAGGTATATGCTTATACAGCGCTTGCTGTTGCATTGAGCGTGTATGGTCAGTTCCATATAACTTAAGCTGATCTAAGTTTACTCGAAGAAGAACCGAGCTCCCTCAGGGGATTAAATCAACCTTCATAGTTTTTAGTTTTTTGGTGGAAACTATCAGTTTTTATAGGGTTTTGACCAATTTGCTGGCTATGACTAAGACAAAGACAGACTAGTGAAATATGACTGTCTTTTTCGTTGTGCCCGCTGAAAATTAAGAAAACAAGATCGATTATTCGTCAAAATAAGTCAAAACGGTCTTACTGTCAAACTTGTTACGGTCTTTAACGCAAAATTAATTCTTCCATCTTTAATTTTTCTCTCGAAAGTTTGCGTAGTTGCCTCGCGAGATGAAAACCGTTCATATAGTGCGNATCAACTACAATCTATCTACCGCGTAGAACCAACTTAGTAGTTCATTTCATTTTATTCAAATATAATACAATAGTCATTAGCGCAAAGCATACTTTTTATCTTGATTAAACGATTTGCCATTGAGACTGCAGGTGTCTGACGTTTGGCAACAGCTGCTCACCGTATGAATTATATCGTGTACGGCTTTAGACATTTCTGTTTAGATACAAATCACTAACTAAAATAATTCAGGACTTCGAAAGTGTTTACGCACTTAAGTTTGGGCTGACTGCTCTAAATGCTTTATGAGCTTATATTTTCGACTCCTAATCCTGATGACTAGTCACAGGTTCGACTCATAATCTTGATTACTAATTACATGTTTGACTCCTAATCCTGATGCCTATTGACATGTTCGACTCCCCAGCAAGCGTCATCAGAATGTGTTTCTGTCAATGTGAAGTGTGGACCAGTTTAACAGATGTTCAGAAATTTATAGTGTCTTTTGTATAACGAAAAACAGGATGCTACGTTTTTATTTTATTTTCGAAGCTATGCGCACTATCGTTTTATGAGCTTTTCTTATAATATCGTCCACTATTCGTGAAGATAGGTTTGATCAATATACAGCCCGTGTCAGGTACGCATGTACGTAGAAAGCAATGTTGCTTTTTATCCGTTATGGTATCTGTGCTTCACTCTTCTTTGAATACAATGCATAGGTATAAGATTACATTTACATTATATCCTTTGATTTGTCTACCACTGTTTGGACATAGCGCGTCTTGATGAAATACCTCTACCTGTTGATTTGCTTTGCACTCCTCATATTTCGTCATGCACGGTTCTTCCGGAACTCGACTTCTAACTGATACGATTGAAAATAAATATTTGCAAGTGTATTTATGTTACCTGTAAAGATTTCCAAGGATTGACATACCAATTACTGTTAACATTCAAAACTCTTGTATTTACGAGCAGTTCAAATAGGTGTAAGTGGTGCACTTGTAATGATTCTTACTTAACCGTTCTTGTATTCCTTGCATTGAAGACTTTGAGCGAACTTCTTTTTTTGTCCTGCAGTACGAAAGTCTGTTAAGTATGTTTGCATTGCAAATTTTAGACCCGAATTTAAACGAATTGGAAACTTTTTTGTATTTACTGTTCTGAACAAGTGCACATTTTTGTAATAGGTTTCATTGAAGACCAGAGAATTTGTTTTATTCGCAATTTTCTTATTAGTTTTTTCAATTTTTGTAATACTAGATAGCTTGAAAACTTCTTCTTGTTTACTTACCTATGAATGTATTTCTGCAATATTTTAAAGAAAAGTACTGGTCCATGACTGAATAAGTTCTTACAGTGCTTTTAGAACATATCTGAATTGTATTTTAAACTTAAACATAGCAGGCGTATTTTTCTATACTTTGTATCAACCCGAAAACGCGTACATGTCTTTGTTGTTGCTTCAAAATTGACGTTTTTTATCATTCTCAAATATTGTACTATTTCTATTTCACATTTTACCCGCTTCGTCTTGGCTGTTATTTGGAAAAATATATATTAGTGTTTAGTACAATTGGCGCCATCCTGTTGTATTGCTTGGCGTGGTGCCCGTGGGCCGGCCTATCATCCATCCGCAGGTATATGCTTATACAGCGCTTGCTGTTGCATTGAGCGTGTATGGTCAGTTCAATATAACTTGAGCTGATCAAAGTCTGCTCGAAGAAGAACCGAGCTCCCTCAGGGGATTGAATCAACCTTCATAGTTCTTAGTTTTTTGGGGGGAAACTATCAGTTTTTATAGGGTTTGACCAATTTTTCGGCACAGACTAGTGAAATATGACTGTCTTTTTCGTTGTGCCCGCTGAAAATTAAGAAAACAAGATCGATTATTCGTCAAAATAAGTCAAAACGGTCTTACTGTCAAACTTGTTACGGTCTTTAACGCAAAATTAATTCTTCCATCTTTAATTTTTCTCTCGAAAGTTTGCGTAGTTGCCTCGCGAGATGAAAACCGTTCATATAGTGCGACGTTAATCATGTCAGGCAAGACTTGCCTTTCACTATATATGTACGTATCGGGTACGGTACGGCAACACTGGCATTTCTCTATATATGTATCAGGTACGGTACGGCAACACTAACATTTCTCCATGTTCGTATCAGGTACGGTACGGCAACACTAGCATTTCTCTATACACGTATCAGAACGAGATGAAAACCGCTGGTGGTGCGGCGGTGGTGATGACGCATTAGTAATACTCTATGTATCAGGTAGAGCGACGGCAGCAGTTCTGAGAAGAGAGATACGCAGGACTGTAAGAAATCTTCGCTTGCTGTGCACCTTGTGCCAGAAACGTGCAGTCGCCGTTTGACGTTCTCTGCTGTCATAGGCACGATTTATGACTTTTTTCAACCACCCATTTCTGCTGTTAAAAAATTATCCTCATACTTGTATCCCCTTAAAGTTTGTGTTTGAAAATATTCGTTCTTCAGTGTTATGTCAGTAACGTTGTGACAGCTGTGACTATGCTACTGATTTTGCCTACGTGTATAGCAGTTAATTTTTACTGATTTGAATCTTACTTGAACTGAATAAACCTTTCAAACCGAAGTTCAACTTCACAGCAGTTCGAAAAGAATGCATGGAAGTAAAGAACATGTATATAATAGAAGAAATATATACGATTTATATTTTTGAAATGTATATTTATCGTCGAAATATCTAGAAAGAATCAAATTTTAAATATTGAATGGAAATTCCCGAATAATACATGCTTTTCTATTTTTGAAAAGTTTCACTGTAAAAAAACTTTACGCAAAAGCTAGACCGTTTACGTTCATCCCCACAATTGGAACTTATCGGTCTTCCACAAGCACACCATTTTATTAAACATGGATTATAACCATGCGATCTATTAGTGGGCATGTACAGCCAATATTGTAATGAAACTCATGAAAAAAGTCGGTATTGAAGATCTTTCGTGTTCTTTGCAACTGAGTAATGAAAGTCGATAGTGCACAGATGTTCATTAGCAAGTAATATATGCAGGCGTGAATCAGTTTAATTTTATCCGACGTCAAGATATTATATATTATCGTCATTTATCATATATAAGCGTGATATCCAGTATCGTCATCAAACTGTTTTTTTAGTTAAATTTTCGTTGTTCATGTTCACTTTTTTAGTTTGGCGGGGAAGTTAAACGCCGTTGCACTAAAACGAAAGCTGCAACCAAAACCAACTCGATCAAAAAGGTGCACATTTTCCTTGACGTGCTGTAACCCGAACCATCTCCAGTAACATTGACGCTTACCAATGAATTGAACTGTAACTCTAAAAATTGATGAGTGCATGCGTATCAATAATGAACATATATGCCTTGTCTTTTATAATTATAAGTAAATCCCAATTTGCAAAAGCTTAAGAGCTGTGTTACTCAAGACAGCTTTATATTACTTTTTTTTATTTGGTGTAAGTTACTACGCGACTCACGACACAGGCTCGCGTGCTGTCCGTGTCGCCGTTACTATGACGATCGTTGATGGACGAGTCGGCGATACTCGCCTCGCCATTTACACTCCTGGCTTTTATTGACGTGCTTGAATTAATTGTTTTGCTGAGCGATTATCGCAGCTTTGGGTAATTGCCCTAGCATGTTCATAAATCACATGTGCAACACAGCAATCGCCTCATTGCACATCAGCGAGTCGTTCAGCGCTGCAAATCAAAGGCGAAGGCTGCGTGCATGAGCACCAACTGGCCATAAAAGTTATGTTTATTGAAGCTTTGTTTCGATCCAAAATTAATCATGTAGATGAGTGATTACAGGTTATTGTTGTGTAAAAATAGTTGGAGAAGCTCGATGAGTGTGCTTTTGATGTAAATTGTGTAAATACTTTATCGTGTGACTATACCTCATGTAAAACAGTTTATTATGTTTGTGCGAGTTTCGAGTGACATTCTCTTGCTGAGCGGGAATGTGAGATGCGACACGCGCGGCCGTCAGACGTTGTTCGCGTCCAAGGCTGCGAATCATGAGACTGTGTCTCCTCAGTGAACAACGGTTTGTGGCTCTCTTGAGCTTTTCGTAGCTTAATCACTAATTGCGTATAATTTCGCTGTGTATGAGCCTTTAGTGCAATTAATTAGTCTATTAATTACTAAATCTATTCCTATTAATCTTGCGAACATGTTAATGTGATGATTGATTTGACTGCCATTCATTTACATGAACAAGTTTTACTGTGATGTTTTGCTCGTAGGTTTAATTAATTCCTGCCATTTGTGGTACCTATTAATGTAAATAAAAAACAGTCAACTTGTCATGTGTGAGAAACGGTTTTGTACGTAGTGCCGGTGTAGAATCAAGCGCAGTGACGACGAGCTAGTGGGGCGTTTGTTATGTTAAGGTTGTTTGAGTGACGGCCGCGTGTGGTCTGCGTGGCGCTCGCGGGGAGTGCGTGGTCGCTCAAGTTACTGTAGCAAGAGCCTCCACTCAAGACGCGAGCAAGAGGTTCTCCCTCCCCAAACACGAGCAAGAGGTTCTGCCTCCCCAAACACGAGCAAGAGGTTCTCCCTCCCCAAACACGAGCAAGAGGTTCTAACTCCCCAAACACGAGCTAGAGCTTCTAGCTCCCCTTACACCATCTCACTTGTGTGCTCTCAACGCACCGGCTTTGCACTCCCCTCTTCCTTCCTCACATTCTTCAGATGTCTGGCCAATACCTGACATTTTCTCACGACAGCTGAACGCTTAGCGAAGAAACTGCCCGGCTTAAAAGAGGACTTGAAAGAAGCCACGGTGGAGAAGAAGGATGATGGCTCTGAGGCAGGTCCACGCACAGGTATATGGGGCACCCACGAGAACAATGAGCACGTCGAACAGGACCCGTCTAGATGAAAGCTGCCACTGAGTTTCGCAAAAAATAAAGGATAATAAAAGAAGTATAAGAATGAGAAAAGCAGGATAATGGGAGCTTCGAGAAGGACAGGGAAGAGAGAGAGAAAAGCGAGGATATTCCATTAGACGTTGGAAGTATAAAGCTGTTCAGTGGAGGAGAAGGGCGCTGTAATTCGAGGCAAGTGAAGTGCACATGACTCGTATAGCTATGGTGCTTGTCTGCCTGCATGCCCGGCTCCTTGTTTGTCTGTCCGTTCATCATGAAAGCAAACTTACCGCTTATACTCACTCCTACGTCGTCTTGCGATTTGTCTCTTCACAATTTTTTTTAAGTTCTTGCATTTAACCTTAGTTATGAGGCTGGCAGTAATTACTCTTGTGCTGTGTGCTTAATAAAGTTATGTTGATCTTCGTATCGCGAACTGCAAGTAATCGTTGGTGCAGTGGTCGCGTTGACCAAGGTGGCTATAGACACCTCACCACACTAGACATTTCATTACTAAAGCAATTCATCATTGGGACATGTTATCAATATAGCAATTCACCATAAAATGTCATCATTGCATAAAATTCATTTTGCAAACAATAATTCATGTACGTTAAGTTAAAATGATGAAGCATGAAATGATGAAAGGTCCGAATGATGAATTGCTACCAGTGATGAAATGCCTCGCATGCTGATACGTCAGAGAACTAATGGCCACAAGTCAACATGTAGTCATGCTACCTCCCCGATAGTAGCCATGTGCGGCGGTCGGTATCAACAATCGTCAGGTAGCCAGCAGGTAGACGTCGCATGTGCCCATGGGTAAAATAATGGACATCACACTTGATTTTGGGTGGTCGCTTGATGATAGCGGCTGCTGTAAGTATAACTCATTGAGGCCAAGTCATCGCTCGTTGCTCAAATTACATTCACTGTCATCGCGTGTTGTGACGCTGGTAGGTACATGATTTTTATGTGCAGCATCGCCTTATTTTGAAATGTTGCAAATCTTAATTTTCAATAGCAGATTTAAAAAATTAATCTACCTATCGGAGGGTTTGAAAAAGGATAATTTGTGAGGAGGAGCAAGAAGGCTGTGAGATTAAGAAGGTTGAGAGGGAAAGCAATTTATAAGGGGAGGTATGTTGTTAGGAGATGAAGGTTGAGAGGGGAGGTAGGTTTAGAGGAGAGAGGGAGGGTTGTTAAGAAAAGAAGGTAGGTTGTGTGGGGAGGAGGTTGTGAGGGGAGAAGGAGGTTATGAGGGGAGGCACGTTACGAAGCGGAACTGATGGTCTCGCCATGCAGTGGCCTTTAAACTGACGATTGCTTGCACTTCTAACATGCGGTTGCCAGCTCACTGCTGTTACCTCACCATTCATTGAATACTATCAATATTAATTGCAGTTCATTAACTTTCACTGCAAGATGCTGTCAAGTTTTTACAGATCATAGAATTTGATACCCTCTGGCACAGCTGGAAGATTGATCATACTAGTTTATTCTCCCGACCTCAATGCTGTGTGTCAAGGTTTTGCGCGTGTCCGCTGTTGCATTGGCCTCGTGGCCATATTATCAGCAAGGCTTTAACGCAAATGGTTTAGACATGTTCATGGTTAATCTTACACCGATCATAATTACCGTTACCCGATTGCTTATTCGCAAGGGATTATATGTTTAAATTTACTGAATTCGAATTGCATGCGTGTGTATGAAACGTCGTTGAAGAGACCAGCTTTTAATTTAAAGGTATTATTTGCGCTTATGCGCGCCATAAGCAACCACTACCCGTGAGTTATTGTTAGAAACGTGCACTCTCGTGGGCAGGCCTAAGATGGCAGGCTCAATTTTTAGTGCTAGATAAAGCATCTTTGTACTGGCTTGTGTCACGTCTCAACTTCAACGGTCCCTTCATCTTTCCAACGACCTCTCCCTTTGTGGCTTCCCTCACCCCCCATCCCCTCCTCCCTACCCTGCCCCTGTTTTTGGATGTCTCGCCACCCTTCGTCTGTACCGCGATGAATTTGAATGCGCTTGGTCGCGAGCTCGACATCTTGCTTACTTCATCCATTTTGAATGTTCCTATGTTGTGTCAACTCTCAAGGACTCATTTCTGGACTTTCAAATCAGTGAGTAATGGAAATGGAACTTACCGTTTTACCCATGCTTCATCTCGAGGGTATGCTTCATGCTTCATCATCCATGTCCGTTCCATTGTTGTATTATTTCAATGCAGACTATTTTGATTGTCTGTTAACGAGGTTCCTATACGAAGTGCCAAATTGTTCGTGGTATGTAGTTTTCTGCAAATTTGTTTCAATTTATTATGCTTCTTCCAAAGCAGGAAACTTATTGCTTCAGCCGCCCATTACATATTAGCATTTTTGTCTACATTATTTCGTACCTGAGTAATTACGACAATACACAAGAAAATTGCGTCTGAATACCTAACTCTCTAAAAGATTATTTATATGCCGGTAAGATGCATCAAGTCTCGGCATGTTATCTCCACAAGTTTTGCTGATACTGCATTTACAGCGACATAAACCGATCACTCTTGCCTTCGCTTAGCCATGCATAATGTATATTCATCCTAACCTTTTGCTTCTTGTTTACGAGATTGTTAATTTGCGTGTTATTTGTGTCGTGTGTAGCCATTGTTACGGCGAGAATTGTTCGAAGAATACTGAAGGTTTCCTTATAATATGTCTTTAAATTGTGTGAACGGTAAACGACGGCCTTCACTTTGACAAATCGAGCCATCTTGTCTCATAATTTCTCTCTACTGCCTCAACCACACTAACGAAATTGTATTATATTTCGCGGGTGTAATTCTGAGTTGTCGAAGCGTTAGGAGCCGGCCGAGGTATAACAGAGGAGACGAACGGACAAGCGAAGCTTGGTGCAGAAGTGCTGACTGAAATGGCGTGTAGGTTTGTTCGTGTGTACGTGCTGTCGAGCGTTGTTGGGTTGCCCGCTTTCTCTGCTGCAAGCGGCGGTTGGTGTCCGTGAGTCACTCTGCCTTTGTGACGTCATGACATGGCGACCAATCAACGCAGCTCTTACAACTCCTCTAGTCGATTTGCTTGCCTCCCATTGGCTGCCAGAGCAAGGTTTACTTGGCCGTTAGACCAGAGCTAAATAATGTGGTAACACACGCAGCTGTTTACTGTTGCTTCATTTTCTGTACCTCATCCACCAAAATCGTGCTTTAGTTCTTCGCTCCGATATCATATCATCGTTAAAACCACGCCTGCTCAAGATAAGATAGCGATATTGTTCTGCATGCCTTGCTATGTGGCTGGTATGTTAGAAAGAATGTACAGCGCGCAGGATATGTGGCTGGTATGTTAGGAAGAATGTGCAGCGCGCAGGATATGTGGCTGGTATGTTAGGAAGAATGTGCAGCACGCAGGATATGTGGCTGGTATGTGTGGTATACCTGGTACGCCGCCCAGTATGCGTGGTATGCCTAATATGAAGCCCGGTATGCGTGGTATGTCGCCCAGTATGCGCTGTATGCCTAATATGCCGCCCAGTATGCGTG
Organism: Hyalella azteca; assembly: GCF_000764305.2. NCBI lineage: Eukaryota > Metazoa > Arthropoda > Malacostraca > Amphipoda > Hyalellidae > Hyalella > Hyalella azteca. The sequence goes on along the minus strand of NW_025937210.1, from coordinate 331,294 downwards.
GTAAGCTTCCCAGTATGCGCGGTATGCCTAATATGCAGCCCGGTATGCGCGGTATGCCTAGTATACCGCCCAGTATGCGTGGTATGCCTAGTATGCCGCCCAGTATGCGTGGTATGCCTAGTATGCCGCCCAGTATGCGCGGTATGCCTGGTATGCCGCCCAGTATGCGTGGTATGCCTGGCATGCCGCCCGTTTATGCGTGGTATGCCTGGTATGCCGCCCGTTTATGCGTGGTATGCCTGGTATGCCGCCCGGTATGCCTGGTATGCCGCCCGGTATGCCTGGTATGCCGCCCGGTATGCGCGGTATGCCAGGTTGCGTGTGGTATCTTCGATTGACTGCGTCGTTCAATGAAGGCCGAACTTGCGGTGCACTCACTGCACCGCCCTGCTGTGGTGCACTCACTGCACCGCCCTGCTGTGGTGCACTCACTGCACCGCCCTGCTGTGGTGCACTCACTGCACCGCCCTGCTGTGGTGCACTCACTGCACCGCCCTGCTGTGGTGCACTCACTGCACCGCCCTGCTGTGGTGCACTCACTGCACCGCCCTGCTGTGGTGCACTCACTGCACCGCCCTGCTGTGGTGCACTCACTGCACCGCCCTGCTGTGGTGCACTCACTGCACCGCCCTGCTGTGGTGCACTCACTGCACCGCCCTGCTGTGGTGCACTCACTGCACCGCCCTGCTGTGGTGCACTCACTGCACCGCCCTGCTGTGGTGCACTCACTGCACCGCCCTGCTGTGGTGCACTCACTGCACCGCCCTGCTGTGGTGCACTCACTGCACCGCCCTGCTGTGGTGCACTCACTGCACCGCCCTGCTGTGGTGCACTCACTGCACCGCCCTGCTGTGGTGCACTCACTGCACCGCCCTGCTGTGGTGCACTCACTGCACCGCCCTGCTGTGGTGCACTCACTGCACCGCCCTGCTGTGGTGCACTCACTGCACCGCCCTGCTGTGGTGCACTCACTGCACCGCCCTGCTGTGGTGCACTCACTGCACCGCCCTGCTGTGGTGCACTCACTGCACCGCCCTGCTGTGGTGCACTCACTGCACCGCCCTGCTGTGGTGCACTCACTGCACCGCCCTGCTGTGGTGCACTCACTGCACCGCCCTGCTGTGGTGCACTCACTGCACCGCCCTGCTGTGGTGCACTCACTGCACCGCCCTGCTGTGGTGCACTCACTGCACCGCCCTGCTGTGGTGCACTCACTGCACCGCCCTGCTGTGGTGCACTCACTGCACCGCCCTGCTGTGGTGCACTCACTGCACCGCCCTGCTGTGGTGCACTCACTGCACCGCCCTGCTGTGGTGCACTCACTGCACCGCCCTGCTGTGGTGCACTCACTGCACCGTCCTGCTGTGGTGCACTCACTGCACCGCCCTGCTGTGGTGCACTCACTGCACCACCCTGCTGTGGTGCACTCACTGCACCGCCCTGCTGTGGTGCACATAATCATGCATACACCGAGCAACATGTCGTTCGCTAAGTTCACTATATTACCTTAAATAGAGTTTGCGTTTTTGCTACAACTTTACCTGTAACTTTACGACGTCTTGATCGTCGTGCTATTGCTGGCTTTGCATGTTCCATGCACATTGAACTTCAGCTATTCTCAACGCTCCACGCTAAACGCTAAAGGATATTCAACGCTAAAGGATATTCAAGTTAGATAGTTCTGCACTCGAGTAATGTATCTAGTATCAGACTTTCGATTTGGCATGCTAATGTGAATTGAAAATACGCTCCATCCACTCTCATCTGAAGACGATTTAGTGCCACCGTCTTATGTTGGGCATGTATACGTTACGTATAGATGATACGTATTTGTTCAAGTGCCTTCATGCAAGCACGACGTATAGATAGTACGTATTTTTTCAAGGGCTTTCATGCAAACTCGAGCTCTTTTTATTTAGAGGTAAGATACGTATAAATATATGCGTATTTTATCGATAGCCTTCATGCAAGCACGAGCTAAGCTCATGACGGGACCGTGTCGCTGGCTTGTCCAGGTTGTTTTTTGTTTGTTCCGTGAACTGACACCTGTTGCGGCAAGACTCTCGGCTTGTTATACTTAAAAAACCTTTTTTAAGTCTTGCATGGTTGCGATACTATAGTTCAGATGTGAATATCGTAAACTATCCACCTGAAAATTTCAGCATATTTTAGTTATTCATGTTGACTTTGTTTCTTTAGCAACTGTACCGTACTATTAATCTACTTAATGCTTCTAATTACGTGAATATCCTATACTCTAAACTCGGACCTGATAAGTCTCGATAAAATGTTGTTCCGTTTCTAGTGCAGTTAAATGAACACATGCAATCATAAGTTACTCTGTGTCCGTGAATCAACTATATTTTAATTCATCTCCTCAGCGAAATTGAACAATTATTTAAATGAAATAAATGAATGAGCTGTATATAGGGTATCACTAGAAAATCTGCTGTAGTTACGATTTCATTGATTTAACGATTTTATTTTGATTATTCATCAAGGATTATTTCATTGATATTGTGTACTTTTCATGCTTCCTAGTTGGTTATTTGATAATGTATGCCTTAGTAATAATGGATTATTGCACAATCATCATGCATGATGCGTTTGATTCACTGCTACTGAAGCCCTCAGCTCCTCGGCCGCTGTTCTTGAAGAGCGAAGGGTTTTTGCGTTGCACTGCATTATCCAGCGGACTTATCTCATTATTATTAATTGTTTGCTGTACGCTACCGACGTGCGCTATTGTATATTCTTATCGCCGTCTGGTACTTGTGCTGATTCATGCCACATCGTCTGAAGTACCACAATCCAGCTTGTCGCGAGTAGCATGCAGCGTTACTACAAGCATGCAGCCATGCAACCGGTAGCATGTTAGTAGCATGCAACCGGCATAATGTGCAAACAAAATATCTGCCTGCTTATGCAGTTTTTTGCCCTGAGCTGATTTGCCATTCTATATAGATTTTATTGATGAAGCATTGTGAATTATGTGAGATTGTTATAATTGACATCGCAGTTGCTTGTATTAAGTCTTGATAACACGGCGGCCATGCTGTGCGATTTCATAGCATTTATATGTAGAGAAAATATGAAATATGTCTTAGTGACAACAACTTTAAAGAGAAACAAAGGACACGAGTCGTGACGAAAGTGATACGTGAATGTTATTATTGTTTATTATCATTATTACGTTGTGAATGTTATTATATTATTATGTAGTTATTAAATAGATGTAATTAGTCATATTTGAATGATTGTGATTACTGTAACATATATGGCGTTGTAATTGCTCAACGAGAGCTGAAATTGAGTAGGTACGAGTGATATTGATGCTGTTTGAGGATACATATAGACGTTAACTTTTATCTACTTCATATTATTTGATGCGCGAGGACTTCTTTTTTCATTGATTTGATCCCCATAGAATGTCACCTATATAGAATCTTTTGTCATGACAGAAAATTGTCTCTCGAATTTATTCCCTATATTAGACACTGTCATTTCCGAGCGTCAAATTGCAAGTTATAACCAAATTATACCTTTTTAGCGCTTTTTCTCATTAATATGGAAAAATGCACTATTGTGCTCGCCATGTCCGTCTGTCCGTCCGTCCGTCTGTCCGTCCGTCCGTGACTTCACATTTTCGTCTACGAGAAAATGCGCTCTTTGTCACTCAATGCAGTGACTACTACTGAGTTATATTTTTTTAATATTTGCGGATCGAAATTTTTCTTTTTGAATCGCAATGCATCATTTTGGATCGCTTAGTTTTCCCGGACACAAGTATAAGATCCGCCTGTTTGTTGCGCCCACGCCTGTATGACAGGAAATCTAAAGCTTCATGAGCCTAAGAGCTACAGACTAATATCATTGCGATTATAATGAGCCATTTTACGCCAGAAAAATCAGTCCACGCGCGACATTCGATAACTGAATACTGCATGCGTCTGTATGAACATATAGGTATATATATAGTATACGTGTATCACCAACGGCTTACCAAATTTACATGAAAAGAACTCTTTTAAATTCAGTTTTTGCTTCATCTTCGATTAACTCGGTCCTGAAGACAGCACCAATTCAGTACGTTTTTCATGGAACAATGCAATGACTCATTCATATTCCGCTGTTTTCATCGCAATCACGAGTGCGATATTCGGTTTCAATGGCCGGTTAATATTCAATCCTCAATTGATATCCTTGTCATCAAATTACATCGAACGCTTGAATAATGTCCTCATGTTTCCCTTCATATTTCAGCTGCTCTGTGTAAACGATTAAATTAATAAACGACGTGGCTTGTAAATTCGGCGTTGACAGGAATTCTTTATATCTTAATCCATCAGCTAAGCGCGCTGGCCTCTATTTTTCTGTTATTCCAGCCTAGGCTTCTTTACGAAATGATTGTGAATGATATTAAACTCCATATTGCACCGCTTCATGAATGGATTGTCATCATTAAAGACACGATTCAATATGATTATTTTATTAACTTGCTCCGTACAAAGTCGTCGTGAGGTTTCAATAAGATTGCCATGTCGTCTTTCATTATAAATATTGCCGTGACGGTCTCTTACGTTATTAAGAACTCCCTGAATAATCTGGTCCTCGTGATACGCTATAATCACATGGCTTACCTATGAGCTTTTCTTGTGTTATCTCAATAATATATCTGTAATTTGTGCTAGCAGCCCTAGAACTCCTGCACAATTCATTTACATTCGAGGTTTTCAAACGCACATGCCGTGTTGCATGTGCTGGTCTAGGTACTAATCGGTGGGGAGTGGTGGGGAAGTATTGCAGCACCATTGGGGAGGTGGGGAAGTGTTGCAGCACCATTGGGGAGGTGGGGAAGTGTTGCAGCACCATTGGGGAGGTGGGGAAGTGTTGCAGCACCATTGGGGAGGTGGGGAAGGAAGTGCCGCGGCACAAACAAGCCTCAAGTGTTGGGGCTGCCAAGACCGTGGCCGCCAATCGTCGTTCGTGGGATTTCCCGCTATTTTATTTTGGCAGACCAAGGCTGGGCAAGCTTAGCGGCAACAACCACTCATGTGGCAACAGCAGCAGCCACATATGTGGCAACAGCAGCAGCCACTCATGTGGCAACAGCAGCAGCCACACAAGTGGCAACAGCAGCAGCCACATATGTGGCAACAGCAGCAGCCACTCATGTGGCAACAGCAGCAGCCACACAAGTGGCAACAGCAGCAGCCACTCATGTGGCAACAGCAGCAGCCCCACATGTGGCAACAGCAGCAGCCCCTCCACATGTGGCAACAGCAGCAGCCACACAAGTGGCAACAGCAGCAGCCACTCATGTGGCAACAGCAGCAGCCCCACATGTGGCAACAGCACCTCGCTCTGTGCTAAAATAAACTTCTTGATCCTCGCACAATTTGAAACAAAACTTTATACACATATCAACCCCTCGCTTTTTTACGGTGTTTGATACGCAACAATTGGTCCTTATACCTTTACCATATACCTATTTGTGATTCACGCACACTTACTGGTCCACACACTTGGCAGCGTTCAGCACAACAAAATTTGCCGCCACTAGACCAGCCTTTTATGCTAAAATAACGATTATTCAAATTAAAACTGGGAATCTAACGATATTAAAGAAAAGGAGGAAAAGAGTATGGTGTCATATAACAGATTGTGTTTATTTAAAATTTCACCACAAACTGCAGAGGTCCGTGTGTTGTGTGCCAAATGCCCAAACAAGTGATAAGGTCGAGAGTGAGTGCGCTTGGACGCATGCATGATTATAGAACTCGATATCGACATTAATTACTGTATTTGAATTGCAATTCTCTTAGCTCTGTGACCTGATATTCTCCTGTTGTTTGTCCACTTACGAATACATCGATTTTGTACGTTTTCAAACAAGATAAGTGTTGAAATATTTATTCTAAAATTATTTGCTTGGCGCGTCGATTTATTGTTGAAACATTCTTTATTGTACATTTTGGTTCATTAATGGATGTGATTTTATACGTAATATACCGACATTTTATGTGGACGAGCGGGAATAAAAATGGTGCTTGTTGATTGAGTTTGTTTTTAGAGGATAAAACTTTACTGCTTGCACATGGAATGTTGCAGCTGCAGCAATTTTCCTGCTTGATCTTCCATTAATCTGACCAATCTTCCATTAAGTTTAATTATTCCCCAGATTCACGATTCATCACTTACGTTGTAATTATTTGTTCATGAGATCGCTCTATATATAATTGCTGAGATCTTCTTAATAATCTACTTTAATCATCGAGAGTACCGCTATAGTGTCCTATATTTCAGTCATATGTATCCTAGTGTGTCATATCTTTCAGTCATATATGCCCTAGTGTAATATCTTTGAGTCATATGTATCCTAGTATCATGTGTATCCCACTGTCATATATTTCTGTCATATGTATCCTAGTGTCATATATTTCAGTCATACATTTGTATCCACGATAAAATTTGTAGAAGAGGTGCATAGCGCTGCGTCTTGAATCCGGTTAAATGGTGAAGAAAATGTATTGACATCACTGAATTCTAACATGTGTTTAAGTGTAACCGCGTGGCCAGTAAGACATGACTGCCTTGTTCTCTTGACGACTGTCTTGCTATCTCTGTTTGATCTGTCTCGTGTTGCTCGTGACTTGAGGCATTTCCTGGTCTTATCTAGTCCATTACTTGATGGTCTTATGCCTACATCAATTGCTTTTACAATATTTCTGATGGACTTATGCCTACATCAATAGCTTTTACAATATTTCCGATGGACTTATGCCTACATCAAAAGCTTTTTACAATATTTCTGATGAATTTATGCCTACATCAATTGTTTTTACAATATTTCTGATGGACTTATCCATCATTCCATCAGGAGCTAACTAGACTCAAGAGCTCTTTGTCTCATGCGCTATAGGTACATCACATCTCATTTGTAACTTTATTACGAAGTTTCATTGCCGGACTTAATTCTTTACATTTTATTTCGCGTACCGGTTATAAGATTACAATATTATTCAAGACGGCCTTCAGGATGGAATAATTTGAAACTAATGTTATTTGTTATTGGTTAGTTTTTATTATATTTAAGTTTCAAGATGCACTGCGTTCAAGCGGGCTTCGAAAGCAAACAATGTCAGACTTGGTTAGACTCCTAGCATAAACTTGAACAAAGTTCACCACTTGGTGTAAGAACAACAATGCCTTATAAAAGCCACAAGAGTTAAAGAGTGAAGACGATTTGATGTATTTATTCATGCTCGTAAGTGCTATTGGCTGCACGACAGCTCAGCACACGACGCCTAGACACACCACGACAGTGGAGCAGGCGCGCTGGTCTCGGCAATACATTTTTAAACCCTGGTCGTTTATCGCTGGCCGCAATGAGCACGTATTCTACACACCACCAACTCCTCACTCCCTCCAACTACCAAGACAATGGAGCGGGGGTGAGATTAACCCTCTATTCAGGCTTCTTTCACCCTCCCTTCTTCCCTCTCTCCCTCCCTCCCTCCCTCGAGAGAGAGAGAGGGAGGGAGGGGCGTTCTCTCTCCGACTATCAAGACAATGGAGCGGGGGCGGGGGTGAGATTAACCCTCGCTTCAGGCTTCTTTCACCCTCCCTTCTTCCCTCCCTCCCTCCAGAGAGAGAGAGAGAGAGGGAGGGAGAGGGGGTGTTTAGTTGACCTCCGTGTGCCTGAGCGCACAAAGCAAGTGGCTAGCACGCTAGCATGCCTCGCATACTCGCGCGCATAGCTAGCATAGTGAGCGTGCCGAGCCAGCATACTAGGCCATGCTAGTCGCCGCCACTACTCAAACCTGAGTGGTACTACGCTGCTGCTGCTGCTGCATGCTTGCCGAGTACCGCTTTCTACTGATAACATAGAGGATATAATAGAGTATCAAATGATATACCAAACTAAATTAAACTTTAATTTTGGACGTACACGTGAATAGATTTTATTTTGATATGTGACGTGCAGTAACAACATTTGAGATGTTGAAGAGATTCCCTCATAATTGGTAATGTAATTATAACTCGTTTATTGTTAATGATGCGATGTGAGAAGCTGGAGAGGGAAGGGAGGCAGCGTGTCAAGTGTTGGTTAGTTGCTCGCCTTGCCCCTTCATATTAGACAGTCGCGTTCACCACCACCAGCATGTGTAAAAAACGAAACCATTTAAGTTACTCATATATTCGCAGTCGAAGTATTAAACTTTGATAGAATAATATAAATTCATAAGCAGTGGGGATATAAGTGTTATAAAGATGAATGAAAATTGTGTATGAATTCATGGCCGGCATGTATTGATGAATGCTTCACAAGCATCTCCCATGCATCCGAATAAACATATTGAGCAGAATGCTAATCATTACAAGCAATATACACAAATAACTGCACATTATACTCTATCAATTAATCTACAACTAGACGAACAAACTTGGGTGATTCTCAAATAGGCTGGATTGATCTTGTATGTATGAACCATCAATCCAAAAATGTTACGATGTTAACGCGCTTGATGCCACCGAGACAGTGATCGTAATATCGACACGTGCTGTGAATGCACGTGTTTAACCTGATTTAACCTAACCTGGTTCAATCAAGTTAAATCTGAGTAAATCTCGATAATCTTCTCGATATTCTATTCATATGAAGGTAATTATAACATGAAGTATGAAGGCACTTGTTGCTAAAACAGCGTCTTTATCGTTGAAGTTTGGAAACCAGTCAGTATTTATCTCTCGTAGAGCCAGCTTTAAATGTTATACGGATACAGTTAAAACCAATACGTATTTGAACTCGAATGCTGTAGTTTTGTTGTGTAGCTTAGACAACTGTCACTGCTGTGGATGACGTAGCACTGCTTTTGGCGTAGTAACCCCAGGCGCGCAATTATTTATCGTATTCTAATCCTCTATAATATATAAATAGTCTGGTATTTATGTTGTGACTTCGACACGCAGTAATGTTCTTTCGAATCTACTTTTTGCTTTAGAGAAATAAAATCAGAAGCAGGTATAAAATATAATAGCTAGAAGAACTGAGCAAATAAAGAAAAGGTATTGCAAAGGTGTATACTATACACTGTATACAGTATCCTATATACACTGTATAGGAGGAAGGCAGGTGGAGGGGGTCCTCCTCACAAACAGCCTCCCACTTCCTCCTCACAAGCGTCCTCCCTCCTCACAAGCGTCCTCCCTCCTCATGTATGGCCTCCCTCTAAAAATAACATTCATCTTCCCATTAATTCCTCACAAGCGTCCTCCCTTCTCCCTCACAATAAGATCCTTAATTTCCTCCTCCTCACAACAATCGTCCGCTGTTCTCATATAAAGAAAATATTCTCCCGTGTAGCTAATATGTGTAAATATTTATCTATATTGCATACCAGGTATTATCTATATATGTTGATGTCATAAAATTATATGTTATCTATAATTAAAAATAGGTAACATCATCTGACATCAGTTTTTCTATCGTTTGTCATCACTCAGCCATGTTCCGGTCACTCATCTTCATCCATTATCACACTTGCTCTCGTAATCCTTATAGCTTGAAAATCTCGCAATCTCTCTAATAAAAATATTTATTTCATTTTACTGTCCCCACTCGCTCTCTATACCCGTGGCTTGCTCTCTCCCTCCCTCACTTTTCTCTCTCCCTCTCACTTCTCTTTCTCTCTCTCCCTCACTTCTCTCTCTTCACGGGAAAGAGAGACGGTAGGTGCAACAGGTGTCGGCTAAGCGGCGTTCACTTTCACCTCTAAGCCACGTTTGGCAGGATACATCTTAGCCTCCGTGAACCTGATGCCTTGTGATGACGAGGCGGTGTGATGATGAGGCGTTGTGATGACGAGGCATTATGATGACGGTGCATTGTGATGACGGTGCACCATTATGGGCACTGTGACGATGATGGTATGATGGTATCGTAGTGGTGCGAGCGCAGGTGCCTGCAAGTGTGGTGTGCGTGGTATGGTGTGTGCGTGGTATGGTATGGTGTGGTGTTATGTGCGTGGTGTGGTGTGCGGCGTGAGTGCGTGGTGTGCGGCGTGAGTGTGTGGTGAAGGCACGTTGTGTGTGGTACCTTGCACGCCATATGAGAGTTAGTTAGAGATGCGTGGTGTGGTATTCATCATGCTGTGGTGCTTGGTATAGTGTGATGATTTTGTGGTGTGTCAAGTGATGTGTGTTGATCTTGTCATGTGCTATTCACTCAGTCACAAGCTGGCCTGCCGTGATGCATTTACAAACTTTAATTGTTTAAGTATTGTAATTTATACGTGATTGTCACATACTGGTCTCAGTTATGCACCACATGCAAGAATAACTCTTCATGTTGAATTAGTTTTTCTCATCAATACTACTCGTCGAAATCAGTGGCTATGTCAACGATAAAACTTTTTGTCCCTTGTCAATAACAGTTAACAGTGTCGTGATCAACTCGAAATTGAGTAAGTTGAATCATTCATCCAGAGTTGAATCAGTGCTCATGATCTACTGAGGAATGAACTGCTCATGATCTACTGAGGAATGAACTGCTCATGATCTACTGAGGAATGAACTACTCGTGATCTACTGAGGAATGAACTGCTCATGATCTACTGAGGAATGAACTACTCATGATCTACTGAGGAATGAACTGCTCATGATCTACTGAGGAATGAACTACTCATGATCTACTGAGGAATGAACTACTCATGATCTACTGAGGAATGAACTACTCCTGATCTACTGAGGAATGAACTACTCATGATCTACTGAGGAATGAACTACTCATGATCTACTGAGGAATGAACTACTCATGATCTACTGAGGAATGAACTACTCATGATCTACTGAGGAATGAACTACTCATGATCTACTGANTGCATTACATGCACTGCGCACATGTGTGTGCATTACATGCACTGCGCACATGTGTGTGCATTACATGCACTGCGCACATGTGTGTGCATTACCTGCACTGCGCACATGTGTGTGCATTACCTGCACTGCGCACATGTGTGTGCATTACCTGCACTGCGCACATGTGTGTGCATTACATGCACTGCGCACATGTGTGTGCATTACATGCACTGCGCACATGTGTGTGCATTACATGCACTGCGCACATGTGTGTGCATTACATGCACTGCGCACATGTGTGTGCATTACCTGCACTGCGCACATGTGTGTGCGTTACATGCACTGCGCACATGTGTGTGCGTTACATGCACTGCGCACATGTGTGTGCATTACGTGCACTGTGCACAAGTGAGCATTACGTGCACTGTGCACAAGTGAGCATTACGTGCACTGTGCACAAGTGTGCGCATTATCTGCATCACATAAATCTTGAATATAATAAGAACTCGCTGTAGTAAATCTCGAGTTTAATTCAGTGCCGAACTTGCACTTGCCAATCTAACCTGTTCTTTATGTTCATGTATATTATTGGATCACATTTCCTCATACACACGGGCAGGCAAATCTGAATATTGCATTTATAACTATCGTAATTTTGCCCATGACTGACATTAAGATGATAGATAATGTGAAGCGATCGCTCAGGGCACCTCTATTCTGTACCAAATTGCCGACTTCTTCATAGGTTTTCTTTTTCTGAAGCCAGCATTTCATTAGCATCTTCACTTTTTAATGAGTATGCATTAGTTTAAGTATTGATATCGCCATTTGACGTGGCTTTGTAGTTGATATAATGTATTCTGGGTCATGTGCATCAAACCAATTGCTTCTTCTCGTTATAAAATCATGATGAAATAAGCGAACGTCGCACTTGTCGAGAGTCACGAAATTTCGTTTACTAATCATGATCAGTCAGTATAGGCTATGTCTTTTCTTATAGCATATTTAGTTTGTTAGAATGTTTCTCTAAAATCTCTCTTACCCCTGCGTGGATCTTTTTCCAACAGTAGAATCTAATATGATTATATAATAGTTAACTAAATTAACTATACAACTGTCATACTGGTGTATCAAGCTTTGAATATTGCACGTACAGTGTGCAACCTAATGTAGATATTCCATTAGTTTTGTATTGTTTAGTCGTGACACGTATTAAGAGTGTATAAAATGATATAATGGGCTCATTTAAAGCATTTGTTATGCTACGTACGTTGACTCGGAATATTGTATGTATATATATAGGTACGCTTAACGTATCTTCACTTATAACTTGAATTCTAACTTTCACTAACCAACTTGGAAATATTGTGTGTTGAAATGTCTGTAAATTCAATGCAATAGGTGCTGATTTGTCATTCTTCTTTTTTTTTCATGTTGCCTCCAGGACTTAGACGTGAGTATTAATTATCTATTAATTACTTAGTGTTTAATAGGTAGACTGCACACACTGTGTAGGAACTGCGTTTGTTGTAACTAGTCTAGTTTATCTTGCTAGCCAACGAATTTTTTAGATTATTAAATATGCTGTTATTCTCGACACATGTTGTGAATATTAGATTACAAAGAAACATTAGTTTCAGTATGAGATGCGTTGATTGAAGCTTGTTATTTTGAGTCATCGAGGTTGAATTTTCTTTATTCAGGGATGTTGCTGAGAGTATGTTTCCGGAGTTGACTATTGCTGGTTTCGTTGTCGTGTTGTAGATGTCGTTCTTCACCAGCTTCCATATCATTATTCTATCGCTCCGTTATCATTTTCTTCGCGTGTATATCATTCCTTTAGTTCTTTTATTCTCTTGCTTTGATATCATTCTCCTATCACTTCAATATCATTCATCTCCCACTTCTATATATCATTCTTCTGTCGCTTCTTTTGGCCGCATTGTCGCCTGTCTGCCTGTCCTTGTTGCGTGTTTTTGTTTCCGTTATTCATACGCGCTTCTTTGTTGTTGTTCCTCCCCTTTGTCTTGTTTCCCTGTTCCCCTCACATCCAAAACTCTATCATTCCCATTCCTCATGTCTCTCCTCTCCATAAGTTCTAAATGATAATGATGATTATCGCATTCATTAGATTGTACCTACCTCGGTTACAACCCTCCTGCCAAATGACGTTGAAACGACGTTAATTCAACGTTAATTCAGCGTAAAATGCCTTTTGGGAAGCTTACTTACACAATTCCAGCTTGTAGCTGTGTAACAAAGCTGTTATTACTTCCTTCTCTTGTTGATTATGGTCGACGTTCCTTAACCCGCAACCTGCTCTCATAATGCTTATATTATATCCCATTCTATTTTGTTCTTGCTGTTCGTTTTAGCACCTAGTTTCAATCTAATACGTCGGCACTCTTACACTCTTAAACACACATCAGAACTTTAATAATAGAAGACTGCTTCTATTAACATCGTCTCCGCCGCCGCAACCTTCTCATCTCCGCCATTACTTCGTCTTTCACTCAAACTCAACCTATCGAAACTCGTTCATATAATTTGGCATTAGATTTAGTGCTCCTTCAAATGGCTACTCCCCCCGTCCCTCAAGTTATTACCCCTCTCTCACCACCCTCTGCCCTCCCCCCCTCCTCCACCCCGCTATTGATTGTTGCTGGGTCGGCCAGGTGAACTGCCCGTCTTGTTGTCGTTGTTGCTGTTGTTGTCAATGCTGTTGTTGCTCTTATTGTTGTCGTTGTTGCTGTTGTTGCTCTTATTATTGTCGTCGTTGTTGTTGTTGTCAATGCTGTTGCTGCTCTTATTGTTGTCGTTGTTGCTCTTATTGTTGTCGTCGTTGTTGTTGTTGTCAATGCTGTTGCTGTTCTCATTGATTGTTGTCGTTGTTGCTGTTGTTGTCAGTGCTGTTGTTGCTCTTATTGTTGTCATTGTTGCTGTTGTTGTCAATGCTGTTGTTGCTCTTATTGTTGTCATTGTTGCTGTTGTTGTCAATGCTGTTGTTGCTCTTGTTGTTGTCGTTGATACTGTTGTTGTCAATGCTGTTGTTGCTCTTATTGTTGTCGTTGATACTGTTGTTGTCAATGCTGCTGTTGCTCTTGTTGTTGTCGTTGATGCTGTTGTTGCTCTTATTGTTGTCGTTGATGTTGTTGTTCTTATTGTTGTCGTTGTTGCTGTTGTTGTCAATGCTGTTGTTGCTCTTATTGTTGTCGTTGTTGCTGTTGCTGTCAGTGCTGTTGTTGCTCTTATTGTTGTCATTGTTGCTGTTGTTGCTCTTATTGTTGTCGTTGATGCTGTTGTTGTCAATGCTGTTGTTGCTCTTATTGTTGTCGTTGTTGCTGTTGTTGTCAGTGCTGTTGTTGCTCTTATTGTTGTCATTGTTGCTGTTGTTGTCAATGCTGTTGTTGCTCTTATTGTTGTCATTGTTGCTGTTGTTGTCAATGCTGTTGTTGCTCTTATCGTTGTCATTGTTGCTGTTGTCAGCAACAAATATTACAGAAAAAACTGGTGAACCAGTTACCGAGCTGTGAAATGAAGAGTAGCTTTAATATGAGGAAGCTTCATAGTAACTGTTAGTGAAGACAATGTCGCAGTGCAATGAAATATTCAGAATAGTAGCATAAGCACACAAATGTACCTAGTACCAGAGTCCTGCAACCATTTAATGATTATCAGTATTATAAGGCAGTAAAAGCTAGTACCGTATTATAGAGGCTGTAAGGCTAGTTAGTAAGCAACAATATAAATATTCATAGATAGTCAGCAGCGTATAGGCAGTAAGCCAGACGACCAGTTACTCAGTGGTAGTAACGCAGTGGCAGTAAAGTATAGTCAGTAAGTCCCACCATGCAGTGGCAGTAACATAGAGGTCGTTAAGTAGTCAGTAAGCAACGAGACCACCATGCAGTGGCAGTAACATAGAGGTAGTTAAGTAGTCAGTAAGCAACCAGACACACCATGCAGTGGCAGTAACATAGAGGTAGTAAAGTAGAACAGAGGCAGTTAAGTAGTCAGTATGCAACCAGACACACCATGCAGTGGTACTAACATAGAGGCAGTAGAGTAGAGCATATAGGTAGTTAAGTAGTGAGTAAGCAACAAGACGAGCAGCTTAGGATAAGGTATGCGTTTGTATAGCCGCTGGGTGACGACGACGACGCGTCCTCCCTGAACGGCGACGACAAGGACCACGTTGAGTGAGGGCAAGATGTATGGTGAGTGAGGGCAAGATGTGTGGTGAGTGAGGGCAAGATGTATGGTGAGTGAGGGCAAGATGTATGGTGAGTGATGAGGTGTGAGGGTAGGAGGGTGTGGTGAGTGCTGGAGTTAGGGTTGGAAGGGGGTGAGGGTAGGCGGTGTGGTTAAGGTAGCATGTACATATAAGATTTAATGAATTTACGTGTATTACTTGGTAAGGTGAACGCACTTAGCGAGGTCAAGTTATATTATGTGAAGAGAGACAAAAGTAATCTGCATCAATTACGATTACCAGTCATAAATGCTCTTGCTGCAATTGTCTGCGATCGTTGCACGCACCACTAATTCTATTAATATTCGCCTGTCTGTACATAAATATTGTATGTCATGAACCTCGTTTGATTTTAATGAACTTGAATAAATAAAGCCAAAAATTTCGTCCCGTAACCGAAAAAGACATTATAGTTAGCGCGGCGCAATAAGCCGGCATTATTTTGGCCGCGCGCCGTTATTGGTCTAATTGTAGCCTGCGCTGGAGGGCTTTTAGTGCTACGCGAGACCTTGTCTTGCGTCTCGCGAGACTCGTGATCTTTTAATTTGTCTCGAGGGCAATTTGGGGAACTCCTCCGCCCCGCTTTTGCTTCCCTTAAATTAGTTTTGCTTTGCGTCGTCATTCGCTGCGGCGGCGACCGGCCTCTTCAGGGCACATGTCTCCTTGTGGCCCAGCTTGTTGACAGGGATTTATTTTAGTTCTTCAGAATGATTTAGTTGTGCTTTTCGTGATTTATTCCCTAAGATGTGCGCTCGGTGGCGGGAATTGTCAAGTGCTATCAATATGAGGTCACTCAACGTGACATAAAACATCAGTGGTTACTAGTTCCACTATAAAGAAAGGCGAGAAATTTGTAGATGACAAATCCCAACTTTGCGGTTGTTTCCGCAATCTTTAATGGAGTCGATTTAGAGTGATTTTAATCAATCCATATCGATTTTATTTACTGCCTGCAATACGTAGAATTTACAAGTACAATTCAGGTTAATTGAATCGTATCCGTCTGCGAATCCGTTTATGCGTTCTCAGGAAATCTCCCAAGGCACG
Source organism: Hyalella azteca (assembly GCF_000764305.2). Lineage (NCBI taxonomy): Eukaryota > Metazoa > Arthropoda > Malacostraca > Amphipoda > Hyalellidae > Hyalella > Hyalella azteca. Next base: position 315,135 of record NW_025937210.1, on the reverse strand, counting down.
GTGCTTCATAAGATATATTGCAACTGATAAGCATTTATACCCACGTCATTATTTCGCTATTAGCTTTTGACGTAAATGCGTTATAGTGAGTTCGTGACGACATTATTGAGTTTCAATGTGATGGCAGGGTAACTCATGTATCGGCTGTTCGCTCGCTTAATTTCAACATGAAATTATATTTTCATGTTGAATTATTTCATATATTTCATATTTCATATATGAGATTAAATGCAAGAGTTTTGTTAGACTATTGGCTTGTTGCGATGTTGCTTGTAACCATCATCCAAGTTGACGAGACACGTTTTTTCACTCGCTAGTTTATGCCACGTTCTCATTTCACCTCGTTAAGTTAGAATTAAATTTCACCGTCTCAACGTGACTCAGAATTTGTCAACGCTTCCACCAACCTGATGACAGAAACACCCATTTTAATACAGAAACATCCTGTTGTGTCTCTGGTCATGTCGGCTGATTCATTATTTTCCTCGTATAATGAGGAGGCAGGTGTAATTGAGCCTAGCCAGTGCTTGGGGTTGTTGTTCTCAGTTGCTACTAAATGTGCATCAGTTCATCCTCATGCTTCGTTTGTTTACAGCGATGAGTCATCTCTAGCACCTGTGCCTATAGAGCTCGTGCTAGTCCATCACTGCAGCTCAAGCTTTTCTAGTAGTTTCGTATGCAACTACGCAGTCTTTACTCTGGGCGCCTAACGCTATTTTCGCTATTTAGTTACAAACTACTTTGTATTTGCTCACTTCAACATGACAATTAGCTTGTTACTAGTTATCTTTCACAATACTCCGAATAAAAATAATAATAATTAATAATTATAGTAAAACTCCTTTATGAACATTTAATAATAGCTTGATCTAAACTCATGGTTAGCAATTTTTAAGAACGCATCTAATCGCCATAGTGAAACTCTCGTAACTAAAGGAGGGATTAATGGGAGCACGTGAGTAGGATATAGCTTTGCACCACACAGTAATATACGAAGCTTTGCACCACACAGTAAAATGCAGCTCTGCACCACACAGTAAAATGCAGCTCTGCACCACACAGTAAAATGCAGCTCTGCACCACACGGCGAACATAAGCTCAATTTTAGCCCGTGTTAGGCTGTGTTTAAGCCTCAATTTTAGCCTGCGTTAGGCTGTGTTTAAGCCTCAATTTTAGCCCAAGGCTGGCGCGTCAGAAAGGACGGCGATGCGCTTGCGTGCATTGGTGTGCGCTCACGGCCAGGCGACGCGTGGTTGCGTCGCGCCCTCGCCGTCTGATCGTTTATTGCTCGTCTGTGGTGGCTTTTTGCTGCTTCCTTGCCGCCACAACTTATTGCTTCTTCAAGCCCCACCACGTCTTCAAGTCTTATTCTCGTCTCTTTATCCTCCGCATTCGGGGATAAAATCTATACTTGTTATCCTATCTATCATTTGTTATCCTTTTATCTTTGAAATCTATCCTTAAGTTCTTTGTGCCTCTCATAAATGTTTGCGTTCAGACATAAATCTTACTAGTATTGCTACTGTATATTCGTGTGATAATTACGTCACTTCATTAATTATTTACTTAACGATCTCCTCAGCATATGAATGACTTCAAATGAGAACTCGAGACATTTTACTTATAGCTCCCAATCAAAGCATTCGCGATATTCTTGTCTAAATTTATTTATGGAATTTTTTATTCGTGTGTTGGCCGTGAGTGAACCTTCTGTATTCGTCCGTATTTTTTCGTCCGTATATGGTCTATAGTTTTTCGTGTGTTATCTTCCATATTCTACTTACAATCCTTCTTAAATCGCGTGCCTCGCTCCTTTACTCATGTGTGGTTCTTATTATCTTTTTATAGGTGTCTAGTCTCCCAATTATCCCTGTGTATTATCCCATTATTCTTATATATTCCTGCCCCCTATTCCTTGTATATTGCCCCTCTTATCCGTGCATATTCCTCCCCTTATCCGTTACTCCCCTTATCCGTTCCTACCCTTATCCGTTCCTACCATTATCCGTTCCTACCCTTATCCGTTCCTCCCCTTATCCGTGTATATTCCCTTTGTGTTATCCGTGTATATTACTCCTTATCCGTGTATATTCCCCTTGTGTTATCCGTATACATGCCTGCTGCGAGCCTCAGAGCTGCGGTAGACGCTGCTCTAGGCAGCCCTATAGGGCCATGCATGCACTAGGGTCGTCTAATAAATTGTGTGCGTCTCAATACGGCGACGTAATGAAACCTACGCCACCCTGCGCTGAAAAATTACCACACCTTTACGCGTCTCAAACTAGCGTCGTCATGCCGAGTTTTCTGGTCGTATCGGACGCGCGGTTGTTACATTGCATTTGAATCAATATATGTACGTACTAAAATAGTCTACTTGATTATTTTAGTTTCATTTTTTTTTTTTGTATTTGCCAGGTGTGAAACGGACGAATTTGAGCTTGTATACGTAATTTTAGACCTTGTTGATGACAGGCATTTCTGTTTAATTGGTCATTTGATATCCTGAATTCTCATGAGCCTAGATGCCTGCGTGTGTTGAGTGCTGCATTCTTAACTATTAGATCAACACCCTTCTAATTTTGAGCGTTTCAATATATTGCCGAATTTTACTGATAGAAGAAAACATGCGGTTTAGCTGAGCCAGAATTTAGAATAAAATTTAGGTTTGTCACTTGAATAGCACTTTTCAATTGCATACGTAAACAAGGCATTAGAGAATTTGTTCGCGTTGATGATTGTGCAGAAACTCGTCTTTTATAAGTGTGCTGTGATGCAGACAGAGATTCACCAGGAGATGCTGGCAGAGATGCACCAGGAGATGCTGCAGAGATTCACCAGGAGATGCTGGCAGAGATTCAACAGGGGATGCAGACAGAGATTTAACAGGGGATGCAGGCGGAAATTCAACACGGGATGCAGGCAGAGATTCAACACGGGATGCAGGCAGAGATTCAACAGGGGATGCAGGCTGCGTGCTGCTGCTGTCGTGCTGACGAGCGCTCGTGCTGCTGCCGTCATGCTGACGAGCGCTCGTGCTGCTGCCGTCGTTCTGACGAGCGCTCGTGCTGCTGCTGTCGTGCTGACGAGCGCTCGTGCTGCTGCTGTCGTGCTGACGAGCGCTCTTGCTGCTGCAGTCGTGCTGACGAACGCTCGTGCTGCTGCAGTCGTGCTGACGAGCACTCGTGCTGCTGCAGTCGTGCTGACGAGCAGCTCGTGCTGCTGCAGTCGTGCTGACTCATCATGCCAGCACATTGTTAACTCAAGTTTTAATGCATTGGCCGCGCATTTATTTCATCTGACGCTGAAATTTAGCTTCTCTGCTTACGTATAGCAATCGAAAGTATATTTTTCTGTCGCCTCTAAACAGAGCATGTAGAAGCCATTCCGCTTTATAACGTCCTTTATAAATGCAGTGTGAGACCATCAAATTTTTACGAAGATATGTCTTATTATTCGACATTGCACGCGATATCCTCATTCGACATCGTTTACAGGGACATCAAATATGACTGGACATTGCTTGTCTATGGATAGCTGTCGGATAAATATTTTAATTGTTGGATAAAACATATTTTTCTCTATGCTTTCTGCTACTGTAATGTTGTGTAAATTTCTGGTGAGGATAATATCAGAACGTGTGGTGAACACGCACCAAGAACAGAATTTTTGTTGCGGCCAAACAAAACTTGTGATTTAAGCAGAAAAATTGCATATATATTTATTACTAATATGTTTTCAAGGTGTTCAGTGATTTAATATGTTGTATAAGTGTTCTAGGATTGTGTTATCCCTCAATAGGATGAAGGGTAGGATTACCATGGGTCACGGTGAGGTCAGGCCACGCCTGCTACCCTCACTCGACGCCTCGCATTGGCTGCCCTCGGGCCCAAAACTTGACGCCGTCGCTCCTCCTACCCTCGATCCTGACGCTTCCATGATGCCAGTTCTCTGGATCTCCACTTGCATTTCCAGCAGCCTAACTCGTTGAATTCTACACTATTTTTAAAGCCATGTTGTTAGTCTCACCTGAGGACATCACAATTCTGTTATGTCCTGCTTTCGTCAAGTTTTCTCTCGACAGATATAATTATTTTTCATTCGTGATACTTAACAAGCTTTCCAGTGGTCAAACTCGTTGAATTCTACACTATTTTTCATGCCATATTGTTAGTCTCACCTGAGGACATCAAATTCTGTTATTTCCTGCTTTTGTCAAGTTTTCTCTCGATAGATAGAATTATTTTTCATTCGTGATGTTTCACAGGCTTTCCAGCGGTCAAACTCATTGAAATCTGCATCCCGTTCAATGTTCATGTCTTCATCGAATTTTGCTCCAACGCATACGTTAGGTAGTGTTATTATAGTTGTCGACTAATCGCTTCATTGCATTATGTTGCCGGCTGATAATTATCCTTAAATAATACAAGCGTAATATCAATTATTTCTTAAACCACATACAGGGGAATAATTTGCGTTTCAATATACGACTGTTGCGCGCATTGGACTTGGCATTGTGCAGCGTCTCCTCTATCTGATTCATCGCTAAGCGTATCACTAAGATAAATGAGCGGCTTTTTGTCCAAATAGCAATACACTTTTTACGCTTGTGATCCAGGTACTCGTCTTGATCGAGTTTTGCTTGGCAAAAGGAAGTTATACAAGTGTTACGTCCGCTCTCTGCTCATATCCCGGGTAAGAAAGTGTGTCACTATTTCGACTACATAATTCATTCAATTGTAAAGAAGTATATAACCAAGGTAATATGTTTACACCATTTCGGGTAATTTATCAAAATTTTGCAACTCAGCGAGTCAATCACTGTCGGTTTTTCAAGCTAAACCCACAAATCACAGATGAGATATTGGCCGCTACGTGAACTTGTGCAGCTACGTGTACTTAGGCCGCTACGTGTACTTTGGCCGCTACGTGTACTTATGCCGCTAAGTGTACTTAGACTGCTACGTGTACTTAGGCCGCTACTTGCACTTAGCCCGCTACGTGCACTTAACCGCTGCGTGCACTTAGCCCGCTACGTGCACTAATCCCGTTTCAAAGTGTGGCCACTGGTCACCCCTGCTGGCGCCACAGCCGCTCAGTCAATTCGAGGAGCCAAAGCGCTGGCCACCGACGGCGAGCAGAAATAAGCGTTTGTTTGCTGGCCACTGAGACGAGCTTCTCTCCTTTGAAGATCGCTTGCCTACTTGGCAAACTACTTGCAGCATCTTCTGCTTGAGTGTACAATCTTTATTTTTATTATTGAATTGCATACGTAAACGTATACGTATTTACTTATAGGTTTATTCTTACGTATTTCTAACGTATACGTATTCATACGTATTTCTTTATTCTAACTTCGACGTTGTGAAGTACGCAATGAAAAAGCAAATAAAGCTGAAACGGATGAGTTTTTTTAACTCGTCGAGCCGATGAGTTTTTTTTTATCAATCTAGTTCAGGCGATACGCTGCTCAGTCGAGTTTAGTTTACAACGTTACGATTTTTTTGGATCCTCACGATCTAATAATTTTGCTGCAAATCGTTAGTTCGATCATGTTGAAATAATATGTTTTCAGAATTATCTTTCGTTGTATTCGATTTCCAATGAAAAACAAATTTATTACGCAATTCCTTAGTTCACCAAGCAATTCATATTATCCTTCCAGCGATATCATCACGAATTTCTATCACTGCAAGCGCTGTGTAGGGTAGTATTCTCGTATTATAATTACATCAATTTTAAATTCCATTTTAATATTTTTTTATGACAACTTAATTTTATTTTACTCCCATTTATATAAATTTCATGATACGTCAGGCCCTAGAATTTTCGGAATGCATAGAATTTCCTGAGATGGTGCTCGAATATTCCTTATTATATATGCCTTCTCCTGTCCTGACTGGTCAGACGATTAGGTCCTTAATTTATAGCTTTACGGCTTCGTGGCCGCAGGCTGGAATTGATGTCGGTGCCGACTTTGTTCTGGTGGTCTACAGCGCAGCGGCCGCTCTTCTCATTAATGTGACCGCATTGAGAAACTAAAGGCTATTAATTTACATCATCGTCCACAATTACTTATTAATGCTCGCGCTTTTCTGAGTATGCCTAATTGAGACAATTTTTCGGTGCAGTGACAAGTATTCAATGTATTTTTGATTTAGAAGAAAATTTTTTGTTGATATTTGAATTGGGATTGTTGGTTATTTATTGGTTCGTTAGAATTATTTGGTTGGTTGTAGGAATTCACTGTCGGTTTTGAAGTTTAAAGTTTTTTGTCTGATAGCAATTTCGCTACCGTATTTGCGATGTATAGGTGAGGTTGAAGATCTTTTTGTTACTGGCAAAAACAAAAAAAAAACTGTCCAAGTTTTGGGTTCTAGTTGATCAACTCAGATTCTGAACAGATGGTAGTTATATGTAAAATAATACTGGAAGGAAGGAGGAGTTAAGAAAGAGGAAGGAGGAGCCACAAGAACAAGAGAGTGAGGGGGCTGGGGAAGAGAGAGGGAAGAGAGTGAGGGGAGTGGTGGGGAGGGAGGCACGTCGCCGAGGATCGCCTGGTATGCCAACTATGCCAGCTCATTTTTAATTGGAATTTGGAGCTGCGAGCTACAAGGGCTGACTCTCTGCTGCTGCTGCCATGCTGATGACGATGGTGCTGCTGCTGCTGCTGCCATGCTGATGACGATGGTGCTGCTGCCGCTGCCATGCTGATGACGATGGTGCTGCTGCCGCTGCCATGCTGATGACGATGGTGCTGCTGCCGCTGCCATGCTGATGACGATGGTGCTGCTGACAGTGCTGCTGCTACCTTACTGCATGCCGAATCTTTTACCATCGCGGTATCATGAGGATGTGTCTGGGGAAGCTGCGAGTTGGGATTTTACAAAAGGGGAAGTCGCTTAGATTTGGTTAGCGGGCAAGTATTGGTCGTGGCAGTGAGTGCCACGTTAGAACTTGGGTAAAGTAAAAGAAAGAGGTTTCGTTTTAATTGTGGACACAGTATCGAAAAGTAAGCCAATTGCGACTGAGGGAAAACGAACAAGAGGCTGATGTAAACCTAACCAAATTGATCAGACTCAGTATGTTAGTCTGGGAGTAGTACCTATAATTGATCGAAATGTTTGTGCTCGTGCTTCATGGCTAAGTTTTATAAAAATCTCTGTAGCGCGTTGAGCTTGGTGGAACATACGGTACTGTGTATTTATTGCGAAAGAAATTGACTACTGAATTTTTAATTTCTTTATGCAATGCTGAAATATATTCACGTAAACTTGATTAAACGTGCATTTTGTGACACGTATTCAAAAGACCACTAGTAAAAATAACCTACTGCTCGATGTATAGATAATTATCGAGCTCAGTAATGTCTTCAGCACTACGCACCGCCATGCAATGTCTTTCGCTGTCAGAAGTATCGCAGTTTTTATTATAGAAATCTTCTTTCTAGTACGTGTCTAAGGCTTCGTATTTCCACTACATGCGTGCCAAGGCTTTGTCCTCAAAGTAAACACATGTCAAGTCTTCGCATTCAAAGTACATACTTGTCAAGGCTTCGTACTCCGAGTGTATACTTGTCAAGGCTTCGTATTCCTTAAAGTACATGCGTGTCAAGGCTTCGTTCTCCTACGAGTACACACGTTTTAAGGCTTCTTATTCCGAGTACATACGTGTCAAGGCTTCGTAATTCGAGTACATACGTGTCAAGGCTTCATAATTCGAGTACATACGTGTCAAGGCTTCGTACTTTGAGTGCATACGTGTCAAGACTTCGTGCTTCTAATACATACGTCATACGTGTCAAGGCTTCGTACTCCTACGATTACATACGTTTTAAGGCTTCGTATTTCGAGTACATACGTGCTAAGGCTTCGTACTTCGAGTGCATATACGTGTTAGTTAAGGCTTCGAACTGCTTAGAGTACGTGACTAAGGCTTCTTGCTCCAACAATTACCTGGCTAAAATTACAATCAGCGTTGATTAGTGCAGTTCCGTAGAAATTTCATCGTTGAAGAATTGCGTTGGTGGAGGCGAGTTACACTGCATCGTAGTTCGCTCGATGGATGCGCAGGCAATGTGTTCATTACAGGCATTGTCAGCAAGTTTAAGGCCTTAATGTATCAGTGACGGCCGGGCTGGCTCGCTTTTTATTGAGTGGGCTTTGTAGGGCTGCTCTTTATGGCAACTTTTAGGGCCATCTCGCGGCCTTATTATGAAGCTCATAAGTTCCCTCCCTACTTCTGTCAACCCCCTTGACTTTTCCCCCTCACTGTGCAACGCTCATTCACCTCATGTCAGTTGTAGCTGTAGTTTTTCATTAAGGGATTATTTTATTTTAGTGTTGGATCAGTGCACAGTTAACCTTGAAGGTTATTACCGCTTGGTGCAATTTAGGTTATTACCAGTTGGTGCAATTTCGTGCACTGTTAGACTTTGAAGGTTATTACCGTTTGGTGCAATGTATACCTCCTAACCGGGCTATTTGTGTTCCTGTAAATTTGCAGCGAAATAATGCTAGAAATTTGTTGTGGAAGTAATGTAAGAGCAATTATAATGTTCTAGAATTCTTTCAAATGAAAGATAGAAAGCCTTAAGCTCTAATACTAAATAATTATACTATAATACTATAAGTTCGATCATATAAAAAATAATACTCCAAAGTTATGACAACCAAGCCATGCATTAGAGCATAAGAAAAAGAAGAAGTGAACATCAACTTTTTTCTCAAGTCTAACGACGAATTCTGTCATGTTTTAAAGTGAGCGTGAGACTGATCATTGATCAAACATCCTTGTACTGAATAAGCTTTACAGTTCTGCGTATATGTCCTCACACATTTGTGAAGTTCTCTAAATCGAACAATCTTCCATTTGAGCTTCTTCTGTAGCAGCCCACAAGGTCTATTAATTGCTGTGTTTTTCACCCCTTATCATGTCAGGCAGTTTCTTCAGAGGCGACGCAGATTAATATTCCAGTCTCGCTCAAACAAGAGTAAAATACTCCGGACTTCTGCTCGATTAATTTCTTTGTGGAGACCCGCTCGGTTTTTCACTTGCTCTTGGGTCCTCACTTGTGCCGAAAGGCTCGCTTTACTAGACGAGAAAAAAAGCGTTAATTCTGCCTGAATCATTGGCTCATCTTTTTCGTGTTCATGGAGAAAAAATGAAACTATCTGTGAACTGAAAAATAGTGTTACGCTTTTTATTTTTATTTCGGTGGCACATAACTATTACACTGTAATATAAATGACTCAAAACTAAGGGATCAGTATAAGCATCAAAGAAGTTCAAATTTTACGCTTCATTCGGAATAATTTTTCCAATATATCCAACACAAAATGAAGTTATCATTAAAGAACGCTCAATTCGCAACCACCACCGATGTATATTCTCCAAGCCCAATAAAGTCAGTGTTTAACACTTACATGGACTTTCCGCTCAGTGTTGCGGATCAAAATTCAACTTGGTTATCGTGGTCGTAATCAACATGAGTGGATCGCCATAAGTTCTACCCTCAACCCCTCTGCCCTCGACGCCGCTGTGTATAAGTTGTTAATAAAGCGCCCTACTTCAAAGAGGGTAACTTTTAAACGCCCAGCAAAGAGGGGAAAAGCCTCGCTGCTGCTGGGGTTCATGTGTGCGGGGAGGGTTGGGGACTGCACCTCTAAAGGCTTCATATAAGGCACCGCGCTATTGGTAATTCTTGAAATTTGTTGCCATCTTTCTGAAGCGTTCCAAGCCTTTGTTAGACGCAAGTGTAAGAGGTTGTGCTGAGCTTCATTCGTACAAGTTTTATTTGGGGTATTTGTAGGCATGCGAGCAATAAATTATTGCGACTTGATTGCCGTGAGTTCGTGCGAATCTCAAGCTTGTATTTTAAGTAATTTTCTGATTCTCATACGTGGGATTCTCTCATTCACGTAGAATACAAAAGAAAAAAAGTGCGAGCTTTTTACGAGGATCATGAAGTAATTGTGGACATATTTCTTATTGGGTTTCCCTAAATTAGTTGTCTGTTAATTATCAAACTCGAAAAGTTAATTTATAAATGCCATAAATTTGTGTGCTCTTTGCATTAAATATAGTTCGTTCCTCTAACTTCCGATCTGCGAGGTTCCTTATATTTTATTTCAAACATTTGAGTTTTGTATTCGTGTATTTGCGATCCATTTTTTCACGGTGCTATGCATTTTTCCTTGTGTTTCTCTAGAAAGCCTAAAGGATGGGAAAGCATGAATGTTTCAGCGTGTTTTGATGTAGTTCATTTGTAGGCATGCAAGCAAAAAATTATATCGATTTGATTGCCACAGTGTTCGTGCGGATCTCACGCTTGTATTTCAAGTAATTTTGTGACTTGCATACATGGGATTCTCTCATTCGCATAGAATACAAAAGAAAAAAGTGCTAGCTTTGCTTTGTATGAGGATAATGAAGTAACTGTGGACATATTTCTTATTATGTTTCCCTAAATTAGTTGTCTGTTCTAATTGTAGACGCTGCTTTGTCATTGACGACAGACACTCGGAAAGTTAATTTATTAACTATGGAAAATTTGCGTACTCTTAGCATTATATATAGTTCATTTCTCTGACTTCCGATCTGCGAGGTTCTTCATATTTCATTTTAAACATTTAAGTTTATTTCCGATCCATTTTTTCACGGTGCTATGCATTTTTCCTTGTGTTTCTCTAGAAAGACTAAAGGATGGGAAAGCATGAATGTTTCAGCGTGTTTTGATGCCACAACATCACTAAAGTGCGACTTGTACTCAGGTCGGAACGAGCTCATCGCCCGATACATAAAGCTTCGCACGGGCAAGACGCGGACGCGTAAGCAAGTCTCTTCTCACATCCAAGTCCTCGCACGACGCAAGCTGCGCGAAATTCAAGCTAAACTCAAGGTTAGTTCTGCATGATTTTATCCGTTTACCTTCTCCCCAGTGGTATTATTTGTCTATTTTTTTATTCTAATGGTAGTTTTCTAGTTAATTTTGTTGTTTTCCTAATTATTTTTTATGTGTGTTAGTGTGTATATCGTCTCACGTTATAACACTCTGTCATTGAGTTCACAACTGCGCAGTTGTAAACTTAATGATAACTTCTTTCTTTCCATTTTTATTTGCCTTTTGTTGTATTATCTGCGAATAAACTTGTGCAGTCTTTATGCGTTCATGATTGTGGAGGTTAATCACCTGTTTTTTTACGCTTTAACTTTTACAACAATTTTTTATTTTAAAACGAGACAGACCGTGCACTCGTAATTTGTACTCATGACGCATTCTTGAATAATCTTCTCGTTTTTTTTTATTATTGTGCATTACCTATTTTTGGAGAATGTTTCTTAAAAAAACATTTTTTTACTCTCATTAGTGAAGCTACTAATGATTCCACTTAACGTTTTTCACTTCTTCATTCATATACATTACTCGTTTATCTCTAACCTGCCCTTCCAAGTTTATTTCAGCTGTTTTTTTATTTAACTCTATGTCTACTGACGGTATCGTTGCCAGGCCTTTAGACAGGAATTACATTGACGACAGCCATTCTATCAAAGAGAAAAATGCTTTATCTTTTGTTGACTTTTGTCCACGTAGAAAGGTACTGACTTTTATCGTATTTTACGGTAGCTGGCAATACCTGGCATTTAGATACGAATAGCACTGGCGACGTTCACTGCACCGTAGACATAGGGTTAATCGAAGTTTTTTTTAAATTCTGTTAATAAATTCTATTTACGTAGTCGTTATTTTTGTTTATGACGCGAACATTTTTTCGTTTTGTTGCAGGATGTGCCGGGGGTAAGTTGAGTGTGTGACGTCATCGTGCATCTTTCGTTTTGCTTGGTTTCGGCAGCCACGCGAACTTTTCTTGTGTAGTACTCACCCACCAGGCACCTGACGTTAAAATAACGTTGATTTAACGTTTTTTCATGTGATCAACGTTATTTCAACGTCGTTTGTCTGGAGGGTAACTTCGTGGTAGTAGTTAATCAGGATTTGCTTGATAATTAACTAGGGCTTAGTTTTTTGACATTATGTTTATTTTATTTCGTTTAGTTGTGAGTAATAGTTTAAATTACTACCTTGTGTTCTTTGCGCGGTATTATTATATATCGCAGCTGTAATTTAACATATTGATTAATTACTGGTAATGATTAGTCTAACTGAAGAAAAGTGTTGAGTGATCTAGAAATGCAGTCTAATGAATTTTTTTATCATATTTTTCTGATTCATTGTATAAAAATAATAAAATATTGATGAAGACGAATGAAAATATATTGAAAATACATGACTGTGAACTACAGGGGTTTGACAAAATAAGGGAAACACCTGAGAAATCCACAAAAATATTCTAGTATGGTGTAGGTCCACCATTTACGGAAATTATAGCCTCAGTTCTGCGAGGCAGTGATTCATAACAATTTTTAATTGTTTCCAAACAAATTTTAACCCATTCTTCACTTGAACGATGATCTAGATCTTTTAATAGGATGACGGCGGGAATCGACTTTTGACTTGCATATCTAAAATCAACCATAACTGCTCAATAATATTCAGGTTTGGTGATTTTGGTGGCCAAATGAGATTCTCAAATTCATTAGAATGTTCCTCGTGCCATTTTTTAACAATTCCAGCTGTATGGATCGGGGCATGATCATCTTGAAAGATGGCGTTCCCCTTCGGTAACAGTGCTTACGCCTTTGTATGAGCTTGGTCATCCAAAATTCGTAAATAGTCGCGGCTGTTGATTCTTCCATGAAGAGAAATCATTGGTCCGCTGTATTTCCAAGAAATAGCACCCCAGATCACAGATCCCCTGTCATGTTTTACGGTTGGGTGGAGGAAGTAGGGATTAAATGACTCATTTGGCTGCCTCCAAACGTTAACTCGGCCTGAGATTGGAAATAAGGTAAACGATGATTCGTCAGAGAAATTCACATTTTTCCTCTGCTCGAGGGACTAATTATGGAGGTTTTTACACCACTCTAAACGCTTTGAAGCACGCATTTGTATTTGAAAGCAGATGTTTTCTAATTGCAGCTCCTCCATAGAATCCAGATCTGTGCAATTTTCGGTGGACAGTCTTTTTCGGAAACTAGTTCTGTTGGTGTCCATTGAGCTTTGCAGTAATTTCAACAGCCGTGATCTTTCGATTGTCCCTCACAATTCGATTTAGGTACCGACGGTCTCTCTCAGACAACTTCGACTTTCTGCCAGACCTGTGCTTTGCTTTGGACGTTTTTCCTTCTCTTTCAAAAGCAGTCTTTACTTTTGAGACAGTACCTCTAGAAACTAAGCATTCGGGAAGTTTCTGTCACACCCGTACCTGCCATACGGGCACCAACAATTTGGCCTTTTTGAAAGTCAGAGAGGTTTGCCATTCATAGGTTATAGACACAACAATTTACTAGAAATACGTGTTCGAGGATAAAATATCAACTAGCAGCAACAATACAGCATAAAAATGTCACGTTTCATTGTTTATAACATGTTCAAAAATTACGATATCCAAATGTCAGGTGTTTCCCTTATTTTGACCAACCCCTGTAGAATAAGTTAAGAAACATGATCGTGTCTTTCGTTCACAAATGTTTTTTTGTACAGGGCTGTTCACCTGACGACAGCAACAGCATGCTAAGACTGGTGAGCATTTACTTCGTTAATCCTTGTCATACTTTAATTTTAATTCGTTGTAATCGAACTGAGTTTAGTCACATTTGTAACCTAGTTGTCTTACAAAGGTTAAGGCTGAGAACATCCACTGTTGCTTCTACTTATCGAACTACATTTTGTTTTCATTGGTTATAGGTATCCATTTTTCACTATGCAACGCCATATTTAGCAAATGTATAACCGGCACTTGTAATATGTTTGAAACATCACTGGTATACATCACACTTGTTATTATCGACGTCAATTACAAGAAGTCTTGTCTTCTTCGCAACCTAGCTTGAAATGGTAAATGTCACACTTGTCACTCGTGTTGTTCACTGGTTCATGTCACTATTGTTACTCATTGGTGCTTGCATATGAAACACTAGTCACTCTAGTTATTCACTGTCCGTTGTTACTCTATTTACTACCGCGCCCAATACCGAATTTGACACGAATCCTCGTGCCTCAGGACCAAGCAACGAAGGAGAAAGCGCTGCAGACGATGTCCTCGATGTCGTCGGCTCAAATCGTGTCAGCGTCTGCGATGCACCAGAAGGGCGGCCTCAACCTCGGCCCTCCCTCCATGTCTTACCCTGGGTCCATCGGCGGCTTCTGGCAAGGGGGACTGCAAGCTGGCACTAGCCACGAGTACGTTTTTTTTGCGAAAAATACTATGTAAAAATACCTTTTGGGAATACTATGTAAAAATTATTTAGTTCCGTAGAACTGAACATAGGTCCGCCCTCCATGTCTTACATGACTGTATCAGGGGCTTCTGAAAGGGCAGACAGTAAGCTGGCACCAGTCGCGAGTACGTTCATTTTCACGCAATGTTATGTAAAATATACTTTTTATATAACTACTACTTATATAACTATTATGTAAAAATCATTATATTCTTTACTTGGATCAAAAATGTTCCGCTATTTTGTCAGAATTTGCTTCCAAGATGATAGATATTTAACACCACGCCCTATGTTTAACTTGTAAGTATTAATATTATTATTTGACCAGCGTAAATTATCCGACTTCAGGATCGTGAAGTATTTTTATCGATTATTTGACTTTCAGACTGCGAGTTAATATAATTATTTGCACAGCGTAAAGCCGTTCAGCCAACACGGTGGTAACTTCGTATGTGGAGACGAGAGCAAAGCGTCGATGTTGCTGCCAGGGCACCAGGGCGCCGCCCCCGGGGTCATGGGCCCCCCCTGGGAGGGCCGGTCCATAGCCACGCACAAGCTCAGACTCGTCGAGTTCAGTGCCTTCGTCGAGAGCCAGAGAGATCCTGACACGGTCAGTGCCTTTTGCATGTTCACAACGAAAAAATAACTTGTATATTAATAATAATAATAATAAATAACACGGACAGTTCTTTACGGGAATAAAAATCAAGTTTGTCGCCGAATTTTTAATAATAAATTAAGTTGCGTGGTAGCCTCGAAAATTGCTGATCACATTTGTCCTCGCTTTTGTCTAGTGTTAGTTGCATCTTTGTAAAGAATAGTATATAGTTATGATTGATTAAATGAATGAATGGGAGTCGCGATCATCAGTATAATGGATCAAATTTTCCTGTACTGATGATGGCTGAGTAGAGTGCTGACGTGTGATGCCTTCGTGATGAAGAACAGGATTGGAGTAAGACTTTTACCACAAATTCCTGAGAGTGTGTTTAATCTAGCAGAGAATTGGAAATTTTTAGCTTATTTATAAAAATTTTCGTTTGTGCAGTACCAGAAACATCTCTTCGTCCACATCGGGGGCCAGACAACATACAACGATCCTCCTTTGGAAGTAAGACATTTAACATCATACAATATCAGCTGAATTCTTCTTTGCCATATATATCACTAATTCCCGTATTTTTATTCGAGTCAATTCTTGATCGTATTAATTTCTATGCTCACAGGCTGTGGATATTCGACAAATCTATGACAAATTTCCGGAGAAAAAAGGCGGGCTAAAAGACCTCTATGACAAAGGTCCTCAGAGCGCGTTTTTCCTTGTGAAGTTCTGGGCGGACCTCAATACAAATATGCAGGATGAGACGGGCACCTTCTACGGCGTCACCAGCCAGTCAGTCCTATTCTATAATTCTTGTATTTAGGCTCTGTATTGTGGGCTCGATGTATTAATAAAAAGTGTTATTAACTCTCAGGCTACGATGCCTGATATTACGTCCTTACCTACTGATTTTGCCGTAATATTGATCGTTATATTCAATATCAGGAATACATTTGTTTGCGAACACGTATGTTTAAAATACATGTCTATACATGTATAAACCAATACATACTCAACGCGTTAATTTTAAATGGAGAGTTCTTCGCTCGTTATTTTGTTCTCCGTTTGACCGTGACACGTCTTATATCGTTATTTATTTTTCTTGTTTGTTTCATTGATACGTTGACTAACGTTGTTTGATATTTTGACTAATGTTGTTTGATACGTTGATTAATGTTGTCTGCTACGTTGACTAATGTTGTTTTCCCGTTACAGATACGAGAGCCCCGACAATATGACGATCACTTGCTCGACCAAAGTGTGCTCGTTTGGCAAGCAGGTTGTCGAAAAGGTCGAGACGGAATATCCTAGATTCGAGAACGGTCGCTTTGTTTATCGGATCACACGGTCGCCCATGTGTGAATATATGATCAATTTTATACACAAACTAAAACATCTCCCGGAAAAATACATGATGAACAGCGTCTTAGAGAATTTTACCATATTGCAGGTGAGTTGTCATAGAGTTACATCAAGATTTTTTTTAAATGATAGATAACTGATCAGTGGTATTATTGCAATATACGAGAAGACTGAATTGGAAATTTTGTCGGTAAATATCAATTTAATTTAAAATCATGACTTTTATTTATGGAACTGAAATGGTACCACTCATTTCTATGTATAATATGAATTTGAACATGTCTTTGCTTTATCATTACGCAATGGATTTATTTTTACTCACTAGATTTGAGATTCCTTAGCCCTGAATTACAGAGCTAATCCATCCTCGTGAACGCCGTGCTAACCTGCTAGTTTTCTCATAGTCAATGTTGTTCCTTATAATTGAAAGGAATTTAAAAATTTTAGGTGGTGACTCACCGGGAGACGCAAGAAACTCTGTTCTGCATAGCCTACGTTTTTGAAGTGTCGACATCAGAGCACGGCGCCCAGCACCACATATACAGACTCGTTAAAGACTAACATACGGCCAAGCTCAGCAACCCGCTTGTTGTGGCAGCCCACAACAAATGTCGCCACATCTCCTTCGTTACCTCTGTGCCCACGCTCGTCCGTATCTCGTAGCCTCCCCGTACACCTTCCCGCAAAAACGTATAATGTCTAAGCCACGTTAATCCTACTTTATAAACGTTTATGATACAAGCTCTTAAAAACCCATTGTTTTCTCGTCTCCGTTGCATTGAAATTTTGTCGATGACAAGTTTATGACTTTCGTATAAAATGCATAGTTAATTGGATAACAATTTTGCGTGCAGCTAAAATCCAAGACGAGCAGACTAAGCTATCCTCTGCGTCTGAAGTTTTTATGTCTGTTGACCAAAATTATCGTCGTGCATATAATTTTTATGTTTATTACCGACTTGTAGCACGCAATTATCTTATGCTTTATATAGTTTAAAAGTAAGCATACTTCACTCTGACCACGCAGTGCGACAAATACAGAAAGGGTGTCCCGGTAGTTATGGATTAATGTAAGGACCATTAAATGCAGCGTTTTTTGCCTTCATTTCTTATTCAGTTTATGGTTGGTTCTTCTTACTGGCTGCATTATTTCGAACAGTACTTAATGTTTTCATATGTTCTACTTTTTCACCAAAAATTCGTGAAGAAATTATAGGAATCACTTCTCCTTTCCTTGGATCTCTTGCATCCCACGCCATTATTTTTGCAAAAGACTGCGTTTGTCATTAAGCGCAAACTCCGCTGTTGCAATGTGCAACTCTTGTATATATAACGCGAGCCTAAAGCAAACGAAAGTAATGAAGTGCCTTTAGGGTTACGGAAATCTATTATATTTGTACCTATTATCCTTACCAAGGGAAGGGGTCTTGCTTTACCCATATATCATAATGATACTTAACTCGTATTTGTGATCATGTCTGTCATTTGCCTGTGCTTAAATGTGGCTCAACGACGAGCTCCCATAGCTGAGCGCACTTGCAAGTTCTTTTACGAGTCATTTGCAGGTGTTGAATCTCCAAGCTATTGGTTTTGTCTTGAAATTATTTATGTCAATATGATGGTTTGTTTTCTCTTAGGCAGCTCGATTGTGAGTGTAATTATCGCAGCTGCGTGATTGTAGTTCAATTTATAATTGTCACCTCCAACCTATTTTGCATTATTCTCCAGTCCATGCCGCCCTGCTGCTCGACTCGTACTAAAGTCCGAACCGTGCCACATTCTTGCACTCCTCCGTTTCACATATTTGCTGTCAAAATTAGTATATTTTAAATTGTCCTACGATTTTGAACATTTATTTCATACTATTCGATTGCTCACGTCTATATTATGAATTCAAATTTGTCTGAAATTTTTTAGACACAACGTGCCGTTTAAAATGATTCTGGTCTGTGCATATCAAGGAAACAATTCATTTATAATCTTTCCAAGGGTCAGTTTGCCAATTCTATATTTTTCTTAAGAGTTTTAAGAAGTAATATATTTGTTCGCGCATTTGAAATTCTTAGGGAATATTGTTGTATTTCTATTTGTACAGCTTTCCTTTCTGCTGGACTTCTTCTTCGAGGGTCAAGCTTAAGTCGCCCGTTACTTCGTCTGTTACAGCTGCTTCTCTTCAGATATATATTGCCTAGTGTTTAGATTACTCTTAAGTATTGCTGAATTGCTGTCGTCACAGCAGAGCGAGTTTCGTTACCATGGGCTAATAACTCTTTTTCATTTCCTCTGCCGTCTTTCTTATCTCAAGATTTTTTGCGCTTTTTATTGCTGAAAAGATGTCCTTGACTAATAGTGTTTGTGATAAACCAGAGCTTATAGGTCGAGTCGTCGAGACTAGTCCTTTTTTTCCTGATAATTTTCAAAATTTAAACATTTTGATGGATTTTCTACCATATTTTTCATATTCGTAACATCTATCAATGGCATACATTTTTTTTGTTGCTCCTGGACTTCGTTCAAGCATTGTAGACACGTTTGCTAAACGCTTGCATCTGTCGTTTTCATGATAGTTTCGTTTTCTAAATATTTTTCCTTTGCTGTGGCCCTTCATTATGTAAAGACTGCATCCGTTTAGCTGGTGCATTAGATTAGTTTTGTTACGTGCATGAGCTTCTCTTTAGACTTGTTGAATACTTTATTTAATAGTTCGTCTAAGTGGCCGCATTGCGCCCATGATCTCAAAGCGACGATGGGAAGCTTGCTTTTTATTATTGTTAATCTGATTTTCTCGAAATCGCCATTGCCTTCAAAACCGAACCTTTGAATCAATTTCTGTTAGCCTCCTGGCCATTCTGGCCTCATGCCAGACATGCTATTTTTTGGCATTACTTTCACCTACTCGTGATAGTGGAAGATGAAGCAAATGCCTCCGAACTCAATTTTGTCAAGTGGTGTCATTTCACCACGCGTAATCGAATTCCCGTTCTTGATATCTAATTTAGAAAAATAGTGCATCTTTTACTTGTGGTTTTACATACAATTTTAACCATGAAAAGTCATCTATTCTTTTTAAACACGCCATGCCGATGAAGTCCAAATTACATGTAAAGAGCCATTAATGTTTGTTGATTGATTGGTCATTGGGAACGATCGATTTGGTGATCTGTGTCGTAGGTTGGAGTTTTGAAGACATCGTTTTCGTCGTTATAAAGGCCTGAAAGTGCTTATACTGTCGAGTAACGAGGCTGGCGATCGTACCGAGTGTCGAAATATAGCGACTATACGTTTTATATTTGTAAGCATGCAGCAATTCTCACGCCTAATTTGTTTCTGCCAAATGTAAGCTTACTTTTATGTTATTAGTACTATCTGGCTGGAGGATATACATTCATATTTATGCTGGTAAAGTTCCGGCATGCAACTTTTTGTACTTAACTAATGTCATTCATCCGCTTGATGGTTGCTGTGAGAGCTCATTTTAGTTCTACGGTGTCATGTCGAATGAATTTTATGATTTACATTTCATACCAACCACTTAAAGATTATATCGTGTGAGATTTTTAACATTAGTTTCTCCTGAACAGCACAACATGTATTGCCCAATGCTTTTAGAATAATTTTTTAAAATTGTATTTTACATGGCGCTGCCACGATGCTTCCCTTCCCGATAACTTACATTTTTCATAGTAGAAGACCCGCCTTGGCTTTTTTTTCAATTATCTTCTACCTTCATTTTTTGATGCTTCTATAGAACCAAACGTTTAAGATAAAATAAAAAAGGGAATTTGATACTCGCAGAAAAGGTTCTAGGTTTAATTAATATTCCTAAAAGATACCATTCCGGCCTACAAAATTGAAGCTTAGGTAGAAGTCGATTATATGGAACAAATTTAATTGTCCAAGAGTTTAGAACCAAAGAAAAAGCCATGAAATTCGACGACACAGGTTCGTCTTGGCAAGTTTTTTTTTTAATTCTTAATTTATTCACGATTCAGTCAATGGAGTGATTTTAAATTTCATTTTTAATTTGAAATGATGTGTGTACAATTGTCATTTCGTGGGTAACACAGGCCACATCAATCATAATTCTTCTGCATCGCTCTAGATCTAGGATAGAAAAATTCGATGCTTGCTCGTGAACGGAGGTGAAGGAATTGATCTCATTGTGTGCCGTGTTTAGTTAGAAAATTAGCCTCTTCAGTATTTTAATGCGAGGATAACTAAATGTGCACCTTGCTGATTGATTTAGTTAAAAGTTATTCCCTATGGGCATGAGTGCTGTTCTTGGGTGGTTTTGTTTCAGAGTGACGCGCGCCTAAAGTACAGAAAACGAACGGTTGTATTTCCTTTATTAACAATTGAACGGTGAAAAAGAACTTAGACTGTTATCATGTTGGGTAGTTGCAGCGAAGCCCCGCTTTCTTTCCTTGCACAATATCTTTGAGGTGTCGAACACATTTCAATTGAAGCGTATTATAAAATTCTGTTTCTGTGTTCGAGAATAACGACAGCCTCGGCACAACTGGAACTCGGTGTCGCAATTGCCGACCTCTGGGGCCATACTTTCAAAACTCGATAAGTGAACGTAAGTACTTACGCTCTTAGTTCTTGTCTATGATTGGTGGATTTTGTTTGATAGTCCGTCAATGATTGGCTCATGAACTTACGATCTCTCAACCTTTTTTTTTTTTTGAAATTATAGGCCCTGTTCAGTGGGTTGTTGCTGATGGTGCGCCTAGAAAGGCTGGTCGAGAGTGCTGGAAAAGGGCGGTAATTACTCCAGCCGCACGTAAATAGCAAGGGACTCTGGTGTCATGTGCGTGGCTGTGATGAGATCGTGCTACTGCTCACGGAGAGAACTTAATACCACTTAAATAAAATTAATGAATGTGATAAAAAAAACAAATGCTATTGGTTCGAGACTAGGCATCGATATCAGCCGTCTGAACTGAGAGATTTGTCAAACTTATTCGAGGTATTGAGCTGTCATCACAGATGTTAAAAGTTTAACAGCGCTCTCGGAGTTTTAATTCGATGCGATGACTATTACTGAATACGAAGTTTTCGACATGAGCTCACTTCCATTGTTTTGACGTTTTTACAAAAAAGTTTTTAGGGGAACATTTTTTATTGTATGTGTGGACATTGATTAGCTGCACTGGTTGCTGCATCATGAATATTTCACGCGTTATTTTAACGCTTCAACGATGTAATACCTACTACCGGTTAGCCATATTCATTGATCCACCAGCTTTTGTGAGGATTAAATTTTTTGCGAATTCACGATTGCTGTGATTACTATTGGAAGAGATTATTGATACAGTTCTTTTATTGAAACCCCGAAGTCCTTTTCGGTGTAAGGTAGGAAATATTTCTTTTACATTTTTGGTTCAACCAATCAAGGGATATAATTTAGGTCGTGATATACTCGACTTTCATCCTGGTACCGCAAGATTGACAATTTGACGATATTCTAAAACAATGCCACTGGCTCCCTGTTCAGTGTTATGCAATCAATTTTCCCTAATTATTCACTATGAAAGCCGCGTTTAATTTTAAAATATGAAAAATGTTGAATATTTCTTGAAATTGGTTCAAACCTGTTATGATGAATGGACACAGTTTTTATTGATAAATGTTCGTAAGTTAAGGATGTAAGTTGAATGTGTTGGTGCTAAGCCCTAATACATGTTCAGTGTTGACCACCCCACAAAATTTCAATGTAAAAATTTACTCATTTGTACAGATTGTAAATAAATTGTCATTTTTATGTGTAGTTCCGTTATAATCATTCATGGTTGCACATGTTGATTGGAAATTATTAAAATGGTTACATTAGCATTCAGTTCTCAAAAACATTGATAATTGTTGAGCTAACAGAAATCGCGAGTTTGATAACAAATACGTCGTGTAGTTAATGCATGGTATCGTTTTGAATGTGAATGCTTACCAGGCAGATACAGTGGTATTACTTGGAAACAAAGAACTTTGTAAACCACTTACGAAAGGTTTTTGGCCATTTTTTAACGGCAAGCGATATCTTAAGATTTTCTCGACTTTTTCAGAAAATGTCCTGGAATTTTTTGTAAAATTCCAGGGTAATTTCCAAAGTCTGCATAAATAATTCCGATATTCGATGCGAAATAACGGGCTTGAAAATACTTGCGAGTACCTGTCATATATTACAATTATTTGTTAAAATTGATTTCAAAATGAAAATAGGAAGAACTAACAATGCATCAAAAATCTTCGCAGTTTCTAATACATTTTCAGCTCATAATGAGCAACATTCCTGTAAGGAGAAAAGTAGAAAAAGGCAACCAAAAGCGAAAATTTTACTAGCTTCTACTATAAATTATAACAGCCTGCCGCTATCTCGAGATTAGCGGCATGTTTTTTGACACCTAAAAGGAAAACCAATTTTCAAATGAATGCGATGGCAGAAGTTATACTCTAGAAATTTTTACGGTCTTCATACAGAATGAACCAAAGCCAAACAAAATCGCGATCCCGTAACAAAATTTGTTAAAAAATACGCTGCTTAGTGTGGAGAAAGTTACAAAAAAAAGAGTACTTGTTTTCTGAAAATTCTCAGATGGAACAGGAGTTCCAAAAAATGCAAACAAATGCAAGGCAAGCAAATGAATAAAATAGTTTCAATGCAATTAACGACGCTAAAATCCCGGAGCAAAGCGGTCAAATAGGAAGATTTCAATCATAATATTAATATAGTAATAGCGGTTTCAGCGTTTCTTAGGCCGTAGGCCTGTCGCCGATTCTTAACATCGCAGAATATTCACAGCTTGTTGAGGTTTCGAACGCGCAACTCACTGCTTCATTTTGCTTAACCGCTCGGCCTCCTTGCCGGTTCTGAGCAGAAACTGGCGCACAGAGCTGGGATCGAACCCGCACCTCTCTGCTCAAATATTGGTACTCTGAACTTTAACCACTGGGCCTGTAGCAGTCGAGGCGAAGAGAGCTTCGTAACAACGATACCTACAACAGCATAAAATGTGACAAACCTTCACGAAGATGAATAGGCTAATGGAATACATCCATACAAATCAAAAGATGCAGTTTCTCTCTGAAGTGCAATTAAAAGAAGAGAGCAAAGACCAATCGACCAGCTAAATGAATGAAAGCGAAATAAATAACTTTTTTGGGAAGCGTATATAAGTTCATAAAGAATTGTAAAGATGAAAAGTCATAATCTAACAGTAATGCAGAAAAAGATTCAAAATACCCGTGAGTGATAACTACTGGCTGTAGCACTAACAATTCTAATTGCAGCAACGACAGCGTGAGCAACGATATCAACTCAACCAGTGGACTGCACCAACGAGGAACATGAGATTCTCATCATTTATTATACTGACAATATACAAGCTATAATAATTAGAAACTGTTCTGTAATTTCAAGTTGAGAACTCATGAAAGTCAGCTTTCAAATAAAACATAAGTATCTAGATAACTAAAATAATTATTTCAAGAAAAATTATGGGGAGCAATCGTTAGAAAACATTGACTGAAACTAAATTTTTTATTTTTAAATCAACAACACATTTTGCGTTTATACAACGGTATGTAGAGTAAATAAAAAAATTAAGAAAAAAATAGCTAAGCAAATATTTACAGAATGATTCTCCCCGAATAAGCTGATTAGATTAATAGAATAATAATCAAGTAAGTAGTCAAGAGAGCTAAATCTAAAATCTGAAGGCGAGATTCAAGCGTCAAGACTAATTATTCTAGCTCACAACCAATTCATTGAAAGCACAAAGCATAACAATCTTCAAATTCACAAATCTCCTTAGCAAGCTAACTTTGAAGTTTCTAAAAAATTCCATTAAAAATTCAATAAATTTATCTGCAGATAAATACAGTCGTTGTATAGCCAATTTTTGTCATGACTTGCAAACCAGCCACAGCTTCCTGCAACACAGCTGACAGTGGAAATTAATCAAAACTGTGATCAGGAAAAAACTCCGAAATTCCAAGGACTGCAGGTACCAGAAAATCAACTATTATCTCAATTTTAGTAACAAAATTTAATCACTCTGTAATGGATCAGCAATAACAAGAAGCGTTTCTAACAACAAGAGAAGCTGTTGCTGCATTTAACCAGTTTCGTGTACAAGCTAACAATATCAACAACAATATCACAAATATCATCACCGTCGTCAACAACAGTATTAATAATCAACAATCCTCCCATACGAGTATAAGACAAATCGATACTAGAAGTTGTGAGCTTCAAATTTCATCAATGCCTATAACAGAATAAATCTTATTGGTGGGCTCATGACCAAGTTCAGCGCAATACATAAATAAATAGTGATGAGTTACTATACCATGCATATTAGGAATTAATAAAGTTTTCGTTGATACGTTTTCCTCTAAATATTTTACGACTTAAGTCATTTTAAATATGATTCTAAACGGTCAAGAAAGGTATTCATGATAACGATGAATCTTTCATCACAATCACGCACAGCATCAATGAGAACAGCTTAGCAGAAACATATTGCAGAAGCCAAACTGGCACAATTATTACTAATATTTATATTCTTTTCTGCTCTTGACCGCACTTTCTATACTTTCTTTACTGTATGGAGAGTTTTCTCCATTACTATTAAAACTAATTACGGAACCAAAACATCGAAGATAGGTAAACATAACAGTTTATGTCATTCAAACAAACGCAGGGTGATCACAATATGGAGTAATTATTTTCAGGAGTAATTATTTTCAAGAAGTATTGTGATGGCCCTGAAGTCACAATGAATAAATCATTTATCAGGCTTTTTCTTATAAACCAGAATCATGAACGATCGGACTCTGAAATGTTACAGGAAAGACTTCAGTTTTTATTTTACTTCAATATTGTTCAACAATAACAAAGGCTAACAATAACACGTAAGAGATAAGGTAAGATCTTCGTGTTTCTTGAATTCACACCCACAACAGATGCGGAAGACCTAAATTGACATAGTGTTTCTACTTATATTTTATGGCCAAGTAAAACACTCTTTATGAAGAGGTGATCTGCAAAAGAACGCCTCAATACTTTGGACGTCATCAATTCGTTGCTGCATGAATGAACCTGTGGTGCTACTTCGCAGAATTATGGGTGAAATATTTATTGTAAAATTTGCGTCTTCACTTGAATGATGTGTCATATTAGTGAAATGAAGGCAAAATATTTTCATTAAAGAAAAATACAATACATTACCTGAAACTTTTAGTATCAGAGACTAGTATATCGCATGCCATGGAATATCTTCACGTGAGCAAATGAAAGCAAATAATTTCATGCTTTTCGATCTAAATGGAAACATCAGGAATTTTCCTAGAAAAAAAATATGTAAGCGAGTTCATTGCCACTCAGGCTCCTCGCTGTAGAGGCGGTTCACGTTGTCTCTGAGTAGCTGGACTTGCTCTGAACGCAGACTGGCTATGGTGACTTGTTTACGCAGAAACTCCGACACCATTTCTTTGCTTAGACCAAACGCGTGCATGTTGCAGGTGAACGTCCTGAAAGCAATATTGATTCACCAAAAGAATACTCCATAATTTCACATAAATAATAAACTAGCAAATCAGTAATAGATAGGATAAATTCATATCCAATCATTTGAAAATTAATTGCATGGCATCCATAAATCGAAATTTCTCTCAATAATCAGACTTGATTTATTGAAGAAAGAAGGCAGGAAAATCAATAGTTTAAAGTTCAAGAACCTTAATCGTGTTTGGCAACCCAGTCTTGCATCAAACTTGATCGTGTTACTTGTGTAGCTTTATAGTTCAAAAACACTTACCCAAGCTGTCCAAAAGTGATGTTTTCCTGGTAGTGAAGCTCATCCTTGACTGCCTGGTCCTTAGATCCCGCCTCGAGCTCCTGTCTCGTGGCGACGGGGCGCAAAGTTCGTTCGCATTGAAGGGCGTCGAAAAAAGCTGCGTTCCAGAATCGCAGCGACGACCAGATCGGCTGATGTCGAAGGTGCATGTACAGGAACTCTTTGGTCCGAACTTCGCTATTTGGGCTTTTCTCTGCGAAATGGTAAACAGATAGCACAATGTTTCCAAAGCTGGTGGGAATTTTAGCTACATGATTTTCCAGCTCGAAA
The DNA here is from genome assembly GCF_000764305.2 of Hyalella azteca. Classification (NCBI taxonomy): domain Eukaryota; kingdom Metazoa; phylum Arthropoda; class Malacostraca; order Amphipoda; family Hyalellidae; genus Hyalella; species Hyalella azteca. The sequence goes on along the minus strand of NW_025937210.1, from coordinate 288,708 downwards.
TTAAAGCATTATTCCATTGCAAGCAACAAGGGGTACAGTCAGGAAACAAAATAAGTTAAGTCTTCAAGCGTACAGATTAATCTTACACCACAAAATCTCTTGTGTAACAGTTACTCACAATCATGGCTGCTGGTGACATACTTGCTATCATAAATTGGTAGTATCATAGTATTGATGGTATCAAAAATAAATTGGTAGTATCATAAATTCTGCTCGTGGTATATGTGAAGCACATTTTCATCACAGTTAACAGCCACTCACGTTCATGGTAATATGTGAAGCACATGTTCATAAGGCTTTTAGCAGGCGAGAAGTCATCAGCCTCAGCGCACTCGGCTAGCACGACGCTGAAGTGCTGCACCAGCGCCAGGAAGCTCGCGTCACACACGCACCGGCAGCAGCGCTTGCCATTGATGCATCTCGCGAACCACAGTCGGCCGCTGTCAGTCTGCACGCAATGACTGAATCTTAATTTATTCCATTGAATAATTCTAAAGCTAAAATTATATGGGTTACTTCATAGAAAAAATTGTTATCAATATGCAAGCAGTGACTCAATCATGAAATCAAATTTTTTGTTAAAAGATTATCGAACAACACTTAGAGAATCTCTGAAAATTTTGTTTCGTCACTTAGTAATCTGCACTTAGTAAACCAATTATTTGGTAACCACGCCAGATGCAATTAATTTCGTTATCTAGTGAACAAAAACCTATGCGATTGATAAGTTCACTGTAAAATTTCTGTCCGATCATACCTTAGCAACGTCAGCAAAAGCCGCTTTTTGCACGGCGCTGATGTCATCGGGGGCCTTGAAGATGCACTCGACGAAGCTGCGCATGAAGTCGCGTGGGTTGTTGGGGTCGTCTTGCTGGCTATCGTATGAAAGGCTAGATGCCCACGACTGCAATGACGTTAATGATCCTGAAACAAATAAACGACTGTCAATTAAACGTAATACGGAAAAATTAAGCAATTGAACCAACAAGTGATACTGATAATATAGCTTGAAACATTGATTTTCAGTTTTGAGGAACAGATTTCGGCTAGAAGAAGAATCATGTAAATAATAACGGTTGGAAGTTTCAAGATAATCAAATAATACTTTAAATCAGTGAAAAAAAAATCCAAGAAATAACTAAACCATAATTTAATATCTTACCGTCCCTTATCCAGAGCTTCTTTCACACTTGGACATCTTAAAAATGTTATAGAACTACCTACCACATGATTCTGAATCGAGTTTTTTGCGACTGTTCCTTATAAATTTCCAACAAAAAATGGCTGCTGTAACTGGACATCTTGAAAAGCAGGCCTTATTCAAAATAATTGTGGACAAGCACTGGCTTAAATTTTAAGTTTATAGTAGTGCACTGGTTTATATTAGTAGTTGAAAAAATTATTTTGTGTACAAACACTGGCATTAATTTTTAGTGGGCAAGAACTGGTTTAAATTGGTAGTGTAGCGACACTGGTTTGGTGTTTTAAATTTTTAGTGCAGAAAATTTATTTAAATTGGTAGTGGGCAAGCACTGGTTTCAAATTTAAATTTTAAAACCATTAGTGAACAAACTCTAGTTTGAATAAGTGGTGTACAAGCTGCTGGTTCGAACTTGAAGAAGAGAATGAATAGCTGGAAAAGGTAGAGGCCAACCACCGATTTAAATTAGTACTTGACAGGCACCGGAGTGACTTATTGGCGGTTACGCACTAATTCGAGATCGGTCCAAAAATATTGGCCAAGCAATCCAGTATCATATATTTGGGCTAGAAATCTAGAATTCATTTTAAAAAAATAAATAAATCATTAACATAGGGCTGGAATTCAATTTGCAAGAAAAGCATTATTATAAATAAAACCGAACTAATTTACTAGAAAGCAGCATGATTAACTTACGAGCAATCGATAACTCACTGTGCTTATACTTGAGTTTATCGTATGGGTCGGGGCCGGTAGCGTGCAGGGAGTGAAGGGAGTTGAAGGAGCGTGACGACACAGAAACGCTCTGACCTTCAGTAGCGCCTGCAGAACAAGCATAAGTCGTACGTCAATATATTCATTAGTTGCTAACATATGTGAAAACTTATTTAGTGATAAATTTAAAAGAAGTTTAATTTAAGCAAAAATTTACCTACTGATATTGAAAACGCTGCAGCTTGATCTCAACACAAATATACTTAAACAAATGTAGGTAGGTTTCTTGATCTCTAAAAAAATCAGTTAATTATATCAATGATGATAATAGCTACAAAAATTATATAGAAGGAATAAATGCATGGAAACGCTTCCAGTATCTATGAATTCATCTATTAGATAAAGCACAAAAGAAACTAAAACATTATTCCATAAATCTAAAAATAGGCTGAAACGACAATCAAATGGCATATTGAAACAAATGTGCAATTTTAGAGAGACAGGTCGTACTGAAGAAAATTATTTCAGTTACCTCGAGAAATACAACAAAAAAACTGTGGAATGTAGACAGGGTTTAGATTAAAAAATTTGTAAGACCCAGTCTCAATTAGTTCATGCATGCTGTTATAGTTATTGAAGCTCTCCTACAGGAACGAGATTGAATCAAAGTTAGATGAAATCTTTCATCTAAATTCGAAGCATCTATTTAGCTGAATGATTTCTAACGATAAATTTTCTACTAATACCTATATTATAGTAACGCATTTCCATAGGTATGCATCAAGACTGGTAATTTTCAGCACACTTCCGTTTCTTCAAAGCATTAGTTAGTGAACATTAGACGAAGAATGTAAGAAATGCAGTTAGTAAAGAACATATTAGACCATGTATAGTTTGCTCAGTACAAGACGCTTGAAGCATTCCCATCTCAAATTATTTTGACTATGCACAGTGTTCCAATTTCTGGGCAGAATCTTGATACCTACATTAGTTAGGACCACATTAAGAAGTACAAAAAATTCATTAGATTAGACATGCACGGAAAATCAAAAATCACCCTTCATATGTTAGTATATCAGTCATTGAAGTGTTGAAACTAATCAATACACCTCAGACCCCCAAAAAACGTTGCTTTGTTGGAAAGAACGTTCTAAACTGACCCTGGAATGTGCCATCGTATGCAGCAGCAACTCTGGTCTTACCAAACTCCCAACACTCCAACTGGTGACAACGACTGTAGTATTTGGAAGTAATGTAATACAAGTAATTCTGTTACATACGCAATATGTACTTAAATCATAAGAGAAATTTCACATTATTTATAGCATCGAGTGTTTGATCTAAGTCATCTAACCATTGGCACCAGTCTAGGGATATCCAGAGTTCTTTAGAAATGAATCAATGACTATCATTTATAACCATCAGAATTAAGTACATATATAATAGCTAGAATCTTATCCGCATCGGCATTAACCTCGAAATGGGAAGGTTTCTGACAGCTAATTCTTTCATAACATTTATCCTATTTGGTGCTCAGTGGAATCAATAAATGTTCATAGATTATACAAAAAATTCTAAAAAATCAATTAGGAATAAATATGGAAATTTAAAAATAGAGGTTGCACTTGAGGAATTTTTAATTAACATTTGAATTAGAGATGGCGTTTGAAAATTCAAGACCTTCACCTTCTCTGTTGGAGTCTTGAGGATCACCTTGAGAGCCTCGCGGGCTGCACGAGTCTTCTACTAAGTCCACTTTAATTGAGCAGTTTGTCTGAGAAAGACGCTTGGCTCCAGCACCAGCGACATCCAAGTCTATTTTCTGGCAGGCAGCTGCAGATGGTTCTCCACTCAAGGTTCGAATCGCTATTGCCTTTAGAAGAATACTTCTTTTTAATACATTTAACAGAATAATCTATTTACCGTTTAGTCTTTTTATTAAAAAAAATCAATTTATTTTATTTATCAATAGTGAGGTAATACTTTGACCTAATATCAGGCAAGTTGACATGAAACACTCCATCATGCCCAATTAATTTATAGCTGGCATAATAATCAATATTGTAATTCTTCCAATACCTTTCAAAAACGAGGCTAATGATAATCACAGCAGCCAGGATATCACTACCGGTAGTCTTGCTCTAATTCAACAAAACTAGCCTTATAGTCCTCAAGCTTGCGCTCCAGAGTGGGGTTGATGGCAGCTCGTATTCTTTCTCCAATGCCAGGCGAGTAAGGGGGAGTGTTAGACGGCAGAGTTGATGACTGGTCTGACACAGGGTCAGGTGCAATTAGGTCCTCTAAAGCAGGACCCAATTCTTGCAAGTTTTCCTGAAGGTTTTCCAACTTAAACTTGCCCTGAAATTAATAACATGAATGTAATAAGATACCTAAATCACAGCAGAAAAACAACACACATTTGCCTGAACCTCAGCTCAGCAATATCAATAAAGGAATAATTATTCTTACTTAACACACATCCCCAACATTAATATTACCCAATTATACATCTTTTTCATTTTCACAATATATAACTGCACACAATTTACCTTTAGCTTTGTTATGGTGGTTTCAGGACTGCTAGGAGGGTCCATCTCACCCCTATTGGCCCATGCACCCTCCACCCATTCCCTGGTTGCTAGACTTTGGGCTTGCTCAGGGGGAGTTGGAGGAAGTCTTGGGGGAGCATCAGGAGGATTGGACAACAGGCTTAGTCTGGAAGATAGGAGTCATTAATTAATTATTTGGTGCTGAATGTATAGCAGCCTATTAAATTGACATAATTGTAATACCTCACAATAAAATCACTTATTTTCAATACCAGTCATGAAGTTAAAGGGAGTATATCAAACATGAATCCTTTTACATAGTTTCTATTTAAACAGCAATATTCATGTAAATATTTTGAATGGTCACTTCAAATTTACTTCACCAGCACTTTCGCCAATTTAAATACATTAAAATTGAATTAAATACCAATGAAAGAGGCAAGCATTTGTAAAAAATTAGTTTAAAGATCTACTGGTAATTTACTTTCATTAATGTTTTATTTACATGAGTAATTAATTATGCAGAAAGAACGCTAAATGATAATTCAATATTATACATAATTTTTGCTATGTGTTTCAACAATTGTCAACAATGAATTAATTATATTTCATATCAACAAGAAATGCAATCTCAAGCAACATACCTATTAGAAATACTAGAAATGAGGTCATTGGAGGAGCTAATGGCTGATCGCAGCTTGGAACGGAAGAAGATGCTGCCACTGCCAATGTTTGCAGCAGCTGAACTTGGAGTGTTTTGTTGAGAGAGGTCTCCTTTTTGCCCAGCATTACTACCTCTCACACCAGCAAAGTTAGCCATTTTCTAATAATGATGCCTAATTATGATTTAATAAACAATCAGAAATGATCTGAGGTACTTTAATCTTGAATTATTTCCAAGATACCTAATTGGAGTTCTTCATGGAGAATTCATGCACAACAATGATAGTTTCATTAAAAGACATTCCTTGGCAAATCCTACACAAAAATTTCTACAGTGAAAATTAAGAAAAATGAAATTTCTTTCAAATTTCTGCCAAACTTCTTTTCCCAATTTCTTCGAAAAAACTAAAAAATGTAACTCAGTACTCACTGCAGTGAGTGACAGAGAGCACATTTTCTCGTCGACAAAAACTCAAGGTCACGGACAGACAGACAGACAGACGGACATGGTGAGCACAATAGTGCATTTTTTCCATAAATGAGAAAATGCGCTAAAAATGGCCTATTTTTGCCAACAATATTTTAAGATCACAATGCAAGTACCGTAAAATGGGGTAACTTAGACTACTTTTATTCTTATAAATGATGCCATTTTTTTACTAGCTAAATTAAACTTGAATTGAAACATGCAAAATACAGGTCTATACTCTAGCTTCACTCACCATAAATTGCTGGCTCCTGCTCCTCATAGTCNATTGCGGCTACGATGTTCAGAATAATATTTGAACTTGTTTTTGTTTTAACGCAGTCAACTACTTCAAGGCCGTTCAATTCAAGCCCTTTAAAATTAGGTATACGCAAGACCATTAGAGGCCCGGCTTGTTGTTCTTAGCTACCTACTTGCACTTACAGTACTTGGCTACTTTTAGTTTCGTTTCAGATTTGCGGGAGCCTCTGAAGACCAGAATGTGGCCCCATGACAGGTACTTGGGCTACTTGCACTTACCCAGTCCACCTTCTTATCTGCAGCTCCGTCCGTTTATCTCAAATTGACGTCTCGTACTCTCGTTTCGAACTACCAAATATGCAGAATATCCATCGCACAACTTGGCAAAGTATACGCAATTTGTTAAAACTTGAAATCAATATCAAATGTGTTGAAAGGACACAAAAGAAATGAAAATAATTTGTTTTTCGTACGATGAATGACAGATATAAATAAAATATTAAAAAAAAAAACTTTTTAAAAAACACGTTTTTCTTGTGGACTAAAAAGTAGAAAATAAATTATGGCTCGCCCCAAAAAGCGTGGGTCGGGCAGATTTATGATTAAAGCACACACACGAATTTTGGAAATTTGATGGTGAACGTACAGCCCGACCCACGTTTTTTTGGGGCAAGACATAATTTATTTTCTACTCTTTAGTCCACAAGAAAAACGTGTTTTTTTAAGTTTTTTTAAGTATTGTATTTTCTCCTTTTTAGTCCGTTGCTACACATGAAAATTTCAGTTCCTTTTATTTCAGTTGGCCACGCAAATGCACGAAAGAAAATTCTTTTCGAAGTTCTGTAGAAAATTGTATTCGAGGGGATACATTGTTGTTCCCGTATTCCATTTCATACCTTTCATTGAGTAAATACGCCTGGAAACGTGCAACAAATTATTGATTATCGTATTGTCATCGGGAGCTGAGCTTTCCTGAAAGTTTCAGAGCGCTAGCTAGCGGAAAAGTTGGTGAAATATCGATTGCAAGATTTGATCATCACAGACAGAAGGACACGAAAGCGAGCTAAGAAAAACGTGGTAAATAAATTCATTAAGTTGTAGCGGCATGACTACAGGCACTCAAGCGCCAAGCGGCTGTAGTGGCATGACTCATGATGACTGCACACGCTCTCAAGGGGCTGTAATGGCATGACTGCAGACGCTCTCATGGGGCTGTAGTGACAGGCCTGAAATATCACCGAAATTTTACGGCTAAATACTGTTCTATAGTCCGCAATTCATGTTACAATGTCACCTGGCAACTTCGACAATTCTGACAAGAATTTTCACAGCCATCTGAAAGTCTCTACCCATAACCCACTGCTCCAATCTTAGTAATTTTAGCCACTCGGCCACCAACCTGAATTGTAGTGGTTAAAGTTCAGAGTACGAAGATTGGTGCAGAGAGGCGCGGGTTCGATCCCAGCTCTGTGCGCCAGCTTCTGGTCAGAATCGGCGAGGAAGCAGGGCGGTTAAAACAAAAGCAGAATTGTAGCAGTGAGTTGCGAGTTCTGGGTCCGCAAAATGCTGTGAATGTTCTGTGATATTAAGAATCGGCGACAGGCCTACGGCCGGGAGCGCAGCCGTGCACCACCAATTTTGTGCACCAATAAGCCCTGAATCGAACGCCTTGGATCTCTCCTGACCTACACCAATCAGCCGTGCACCACTCGGCTTTGTCCTCTTCCGGCCTTGACCACCACCTGCCTTGCACCACCGTCCACCAGGCCGCGGATCGAATATGACTTCTGGGCATCGTTAAATTACGTAATTTTACGTTCACCGCATCTGAGGTTAGGTTTCAGAAAGCATAGTTCTGTTCCAAAATTTATCGTCCTTCGACAAGTGGCCGTTCGACCGAGGGCTGGTTCGACCCACGGCCTAGATACGGACGGCTTGAAGTGTTGAAGGCTACGTTCCGGAAGGCAGGAATCATGATGGTCCATTACATCCACGGCAGTGGTGGTCTTCGGCTGGCGACCCCTACGGCCTAATAAACGCTGAAACCGCTATTTCATTTAATTTAATTCAATACGAGTCGTCGATTAAATGACGCTCATAGGAGGTCACAAATTATTCCAATTCATGTCCATTCTTTATGTTGACAGGGAAAAATTACGGTTGTTCCATGAAATAAAATAGTCCAGCAATACTTTACAATATATTTTATAAGTCAACTATCAAACAAGTTATATAATTCAACATATACGTTTCCTCGATAGATACAGAGTTTGCTTTACTAATGCACATATTTTATGACTTTTAAAGATCTAATAATTTTCCAGCTGCGCTGAAATGTGTAAAACTAAAAATGTTGTATAGAACTTTTTAGCCGTATAATTCAAGTAATTCTGATCACAAATTTAGTAATTACCGCGAGCAAATTTTACTTTGGAAATATGATTCCACCGAGACTTGAAAAGGACAAAAATTTAATAGAGAATGTTCAAACACGAGCAACAATGATAATCGCATGTTTGAAGGGTAATTCCTATGAAGAAAGATTAAAGATTATGAAGCTTCCAAGCCTCTGTTATCGACGTCTGCGTGGGCACCTCATTGAAGTATACAAGTTTACTCTTGGTTTATACAAGGTCCCCGAAGGATTACTAGAATTCGAAACAAGAACAAACACCAGGGGCCACGGCTATAAACTAGAAAACTGCGCTGCAACTTATCCACGCGACAACATTTCTTCTCGCTTCGAATCACCGACATGTAGAACAGCCTCTCCAATTACATCGTTGGCGCTCCGAGTATGAACGCGTTCATGAGCAGACTAGATAAAGCTATGGAAAAATATATGTTCAGACCTGTATAGGCCCTGAAATGCCTAGCACCATATCGAACCCGGTGTAAGTCTAGTAGCTATTTCAAACTATCGTCAGTCTAGAAGAGATCCTGTCAAAGGATACGATGTTAGATCCTCTGTGAACAAGTCACGAAAAGTACAAGAATCGGTGACAGGCCACATCAGGCCTACTCTTCAGCGCCGACATCACTATGTAATGTTATGATAATTAATATGAATTTTCGTATTTCCATGCAGATATGATAATCTGTGATCTGTAAATCATGAAACTCTTTTCCGGTTTGTAACAATCACTTTGTAACTTTTTAAGAAATGTTCATTACCAACCAGGCAATGGAAACCATTACCAAACCAGGAAGTCATTACAAAACAGGCAATGAAACCATTAAGAAAGGAAAACATTACCAAACAGGCAATTGTCATGGAGAATTCTGGAACTATCGCCGTGTGTAGATACGAGTACATCTGTAATAAGCGTGCACTTATCTAGGATAAAGACAACTCCGTTGGATGCATTAAAACCTACTTAATTGGGCCACGGGATCTTTCACTGAGCGACTCATTAAAAAAGCAAGCAGAGCCTTGGTGTCGGATGCACTGCGTTTTCTGCAGAGCAAAGGCGGCTCCTCCCGGCCGGGTCGACCTTGATGAAATTTCGAGCCTGAGTCATTAGTGAAGAATTGAAACCACTTCACATATTTTTTTATGAAACTAAGACCTATTATAAGAAAATTAATTCTAAAGCTAACAGGTAATACACAAAGAAAATAAGGATTTTATTAACTACCGCTCCTCGAGTTGGTGATTTAGCAAAGCAAATTGCGACGGAATTCTAATTTCAAATATAACATACTGTTACGCAAACAAGAGAAAAGTCCTGAAATGCCTAGCACCATATCGAACCCGGTGTAAGTCTAGTAGCTATTTCAAACTATCGTCAGTCTAGAAGAGATCCTGTCAAAGGATACGATGTTAGATCCTCTGTGAACAAGTCACGAAAAGTACAAGAATCGGCGACAGGCCACATCAGGCCTACTCTTCAGCGCCGACATCACTGTGTAATGTTATGTTAATTAATATGAATTTTCGTATTTCCATGCAGATATGACAATCTGTGATCTGTAAATCATGAACCTCTTTTCCGATTTGTAACAATCACTTTGTAACTTTTTAAGAAAGGTTCATTACCAACCAGGCAATGGAAACCATTACCAAACCAGGAAATCATTACAAAACAGGCAATGAAACCATTAAGAAAGGTCCTGAAAGGAAAACATTACCAAACAGGCATTCTGGAACTATCGCCGCGTGTAGATACGAGTACATCTGTAATAAGCGTGCACTTATCTAGGATAAAGACAACTCCGTTGGATGCATTAAAACCAACTTAACTGGACCACGGGATCTTTCACTGAGCGACTCATTAAAAAAGCAAGCAGAGCCTTGGTGTCGGATGCACTGCGTTTTCTGCAGAGCAAAGGCGGCTCCTCCCGGCCGGGTCGACCTTGATGAAATTTCGAGCATGAGTCATTAGTGAAGAATTGAAACCACTTCACATATTTTTTTATGAAACTAAGACCTATTATAAGAAAATTAATTCTAAAGCTAACAGGTAATACACAAAGAAAATAAGGATTTTAATAACTACCGCTCCTCGAGTTGGTGATTTAGCAAAGCAAATTGCGACGGAATTCTAATTTCAAATATAACATACTGTTACGCAAACAAGAGAAAAGCGCCATCTTGGAAACGACGCAGAGAGAAAATTATTAATTATGTTATGTAATTATAAAAAATGATTATTTTCACATGTGTAAATAACTCACAGTCATTTTTCAAGCAGTGCTGACGGAAGCTACTCCTATTTAGTTGCAAACAAATCTTTCGTAAAATACATGCATCCATAACTTGAAAAGCGTTGGTCTTTTTAAGGCAGGAAGTCAAGTTAAGCCTATGCACATAATATTACCGATCTGCAGCGATCATTTCAGTTGATGGGCAGTTTTCAGTTCTCCTATAAAGAACTTCACACTAACACAGAAAAGAATAAAATTTTCTTTTCAAAGAGGTTCTCGAATAATCACAGCACGATGGAACTAGTTAAAACCTACAAATAATCTAGAAATTTATAGTTTACGCCTAGGCTCCGAGACACAAATCTAAAAACACTCTAATAATGGATAAATTCGTAGGACAAACGGCAAGAAATATTTACACGTAGATTAATTCGTTGTTCACGAAAACTCCGCAATCTTATGTGCTTCACACATTCGTTGGTTATATCAATGAATTCATTCATTCAACCCCATACATATAGGGGACATAGCTATCAAGTTTAAAATCTAAACACACAAAGCTGTAGTAAAGTCACAACGAATAAAATTTGTCTACCTAATTATCGATATTGAGCTAAATAGAAAAAAGTTTCAAACATGGCTCTCCATGTTGTTAGATCGGCTGAGAGAGCGAGTGTCGTATCGAAGGTTCAAGCTCTTGCTCGGGAGTCGCAAGCCCCACGGGGGATGGGGCAGATTTACCTCTCTGGAGCCAATGTAGCTGCATTGCCATGCATTTTTTTGAAGAGATGTACTTCTGCCCAAGAAAAATCTGCTCGTGGTGCTTTTTTCTGAATTAAGCCTAACTTTTTTCCTGTAGAATGGAGAATTTTTTATGACGATTCTGTTTTGTTTTGCTGATATCTGCGGAGATTCATGTTGAACGTCACTCTTCACGCAACTACCGTTAGACTCCTCATCTAATGCAAAGTTTTGATAGGATGATTCATCGTTCAACAAAGAAGTGGATAACAAACCAATTTGTTCTTCAATAGCACTATTATGTGCACGCTCAGGCCGGCGCTCCGGAATTGAAAGTTCATCCATAGAAACACAATTATTATCAGAGGAAGAGGCTGAGTTGAGCGCTTGGTACTCTCGGCTAGACGCATTACGGCGTTGATGTGTAGACGATTCCTCTGAATCCGTGGATGCCGAAGAAAAAGAAATAAGGGGAACATTCTGGTTATTTGCAGGTCCATTCAAGTGCATATTTTGAGGAGAAACGAAATTGTGACTGTTGCTTGTACTCGCAATATCACGAGTTGAATTGGATGCTAGAGACTTGAAATGATTAGAGCTCCGTAGGTTGAGTGTCGAACTGACCGATACCGAGCGATATTTTCTTTCAAATTTATATATTATTTGATGATCAGATTTGCCTCGCAAGCTCTTCCTTAATAAAGCAGGTGACGGGGAGACCGAGAGCGCCACTTCCGTTGGCCGAAAGGAAGAACTTCGCGAGGTCGATCGGCCTGAAAATTTGAAAAAGTTCTCGTTGAGAATTAACCTTGAATTCATTTAATATTTTTGAATGATATCCCTGATGCTATACTAAAGCGATATAGTTAAATTAAAACTCAATTTCTTATGTCAATATAAGTCTCATTTTACAAGTATATCCAGTGTTTTAACATGATTATATTTTTTTAATGAGACTTTCCGGTAAATATTGTACTTCCGCGGCTAACAATTCATACTTTAGCTGTTGTTCTGTATTGTTCAATGTGTCAATAGTGCCCGATAATAGTGCATAATGATTTATAGCTTTAGATATATCTTAACTCGTATAACATAATATTAACATTTAAAACATTTTTGTCAAAATTGATTCATCATTTTAAAAATTATTAAGTATTATAATCAGAGTTTCATTTTATTTAATCCTCGTAATACTCCATACCGTGTGGATCATATTAAGGTAGCAGGTGCGCTCGAGTTGCAACCTTAACTCTTAATAACATCTTGAGTGCTGTCAAGAAACTTTACTAAGATTTGATTGCTTCTGAGTTACATAACGGAGTCTCTTTACACAATGCAGTGCGTGTATCTCAATCTCACGGAATCGCAAAATAATTTAAACCCAAAATTAAATCCTATAAATGCTTGCAGCAGCCATAAACTATACAGAAACCTCAACCTTATTTCATAGAATTATTTCATTTTAAATAATTTCAGTCATACTACGTTTTCGCGTTTTATCTTGTGTGGCGTAATACGAGAAAGCTAATAAGCTTCGGCACAGGCACGATAATAATAACAGTGTTATAACCCAGCGATACTGCAGCGAAATTTACTTGTATCAGTGTCGTTATAATGCGATTAACTAGCATAATAAACTGATTGCAGAGTTAATCTGCAGGCACTGAAAGTTATGTTATTACCGAGCTAAACTTCGACGTACCATAACGTTTGGCTGCGATTTACTAAATGATTTAATAAACTTATGAGTGTTGTTTCACAGCGTTTCTGTGCGACTGAATTTATATTGAAGTATCGGTGGCATTAAGTCAGTCAGAAATGTCATTTCTATGATGACATTTGCCAAATAAGTAAGATTAATAAAGCAGCATTTTAATAATAAACAGCATTTAATTTTAATAATATTTAAAATTTTAATTTAAATGAGCTGCTGAATTCAAGTTAAAAAATGGTTGAAGGCATAACAGGCTATTTGAAGGATAATAACCACAACCGTTGAAGTAATGATATAAAATGTCACAAGATAAACTAATATAAACAACAAATATTCTATGCAAGATTAACAAGCACAAAATGATATCACGTACCTGAACGGTAACCGCGCAGAGTGTGGCGGAGGGAGGTTCGAAACCTTGTAGATGTGAGGTTGTAGAGAACCGGGTTCACGGACGAGTTCAGGTAAACGAGAAGGCGTACTAGAAACTCCAGGTTGAAATAAACCTGTTCGGGCAGGACTTATTTACGTGAAGTCGAGTAGCAGCTATATTTCTATCGTGTTTAGGGCATTAGCATTCTTTGCTACATTGTTTCTTGTATATAGGACAACAAATTAAATTGTCTCGTTGGAAGAATGGCCAAAAAATAGATTTATTGGGAAAAATATACTAGATACTAGAACTAGAACAATAAAAGAAATACAGGTAATATATATTTGGTTCAATTAAAAAAAGTAAACAGTTGAAATTCATTTATTGTAATTAATTGAATGATCGCCATACATATCGCAGACAGATATATAAGGTAGATCAAGCATATAAGGAAATTAATATAATGACCGTAAATGTTGAACACTTCATTAAATATTTTCGAATTCCAAGTTCTTGTAGTTCTTGGAGAAAAAAAAACATTGCTTATTTGGCAATTATCTGTCGTTAATTTCTAAATGCATGTTGCAATTATAAAATGCTATTCATTTGAATCAACTTCACTCTTTTAAGTCGCAAATTGCTCGTTTTTTAGAGAACGCTACGCTGGTCGCACGCTAACGTTCCAGCTGCAAAGACAAGGTGAATATTTTTTTGAGAGAAGCGTTGGAAATACAGTAGCGTCAACAACTTAATTGTCTACGGGAAGATGTGAGCAAAACGAGGATCCGTTTAATTAAGTCAGAAATTGTTATTGAAAAAATATTGTCACGTGTTTCTAGTGTTATATGCAAACTCACTGTGTTACTGTGATGTAGATGGAAACTTGAAATGTATTAATTCTACATAAATGGCACGAGAAAACATCGAAGTGCGAAAAACGTTGCGTCGATAACACTCAAGTGAGACTAATTAAGGTAATTAGGATGCGCACAGCGCATGAATTGCTAAGATCTGAAGAGAGGAGACTCTATTAATTTATTTATCTCATCAATTAGAGTAATTTCATCACGAGCGAACCTGACTTTCCTGCTATAGGCATTGCATCCAAATAGACATAGTAAACACCGGCTTTAGTACATTAAACTACTTACCACTTTTTTAATTTATTCTAACACTATTATCATTGTAAGTACGATCAAACTCGTCAACAGATCGATCAAGAATGAAGTAAAGCAATTTACATGCATGATTACCAGCGCTATAAGATTCCTTCGAATTCGCAAAGGAGCAGCAATCGTGTGCCGGTAATTGGAGGAGTGGATTGCATAGCGCAAGAACTGACGGTAATCAGGCAGGCAGGATTGCGTATAGCAAGAACTGACGGTAATCAGGCAGGCAGGATTGCGTATAGCAAGAACTGACAGTAATCAGGCAGGCTGGACGTACAGCGGTTGAGGATGAATGAGCCAGGCGTCGCAAGAGCAAATTGCTTCTCAAGCTTAAATGAAACACTCGTTGACTCGCTGGTCGTTCTACGACTAAATTGTGTGGCATCTTTATGGAGATTCCAGTTTAGTTAGCGTCAAAGTAGAGAAAAACCATCGCGTAAATCATGCAAGAACGAAATGGAAGTGGAACAGAATCTTTTCTGAACCGGTTTCGTAGCTCGGTTCTGTAATTGACTGTATATATCCAATGTCATGCATGTGGAAATTAAAAGCGCAAAGAGCAAAGAAAGTTTCAAATTGATAGAATTTTTTACGCATTGTGCTCTTCTCGAAAGCCCTACGTGGCTCCAACATATTTATCAAACTTGAGCACCTAAGTCCACTCAACTCTAGTCCACTCTAATTTGTAATATGATTCTATTAATTAATCCTTCTACTTACTAAAAATTATTCAAAATGAGTAATACTACAAAGTTCTGAAACCGAGATTATACGCTCTCACAAATACGTTGTAGAATTTATTTTGATGTTGAACTTAGGTTTTATTGAAGGCTCAAGAAAGAAAAAACTTCAATAGCCGCTTGAATTAATTAAAAAAAATACCTAAAATATACATCAAACCGGACAACTTTGAATCTCATGCGGCTGATACTTTTACAACAGCAACTTGTTCATGGAGTCGAATGTTGACTGAAGTCAAGTTTGAATAAAGTTTTTTAGTTTATAAACAATTAGAGCGCTAAGCAAATACACAAGCTACAACACAAGAGGTAAAGAGCTATCAAGTTGCAGCATTTTTATATAAGCCAAGAGATTAACGTAGGTAATCGACTTACTATAACAATATCAATATCGCTTTCCGCAAATTTAGCTCATTTCGCTCGGCAGATAACGTTTTATCTATTTGTGAAAAACCCTCATGACTCCAAAAATCTAGATTACAAAATCTATGAAAATGATTAAAATCAAACCATGCAATTGTCTCTTATCAACAAGCAAAGGTTCCTGTCAGATCTAAAGTCATAAATCATTTTATGCAGTTATGATAATTAAACAGATAATGGCATAATCACATCGTCACTTGATACTGTAGTGCAATTAAATACGTACAAATAGTAATTATATTTTTTCTAAAAATAAATCCTAATTAAGAAGATAGGTTACTCTTGTCTATCACAAATCGTTACTTGATAAATTGTAATTATATTTTTGCCGGAAATTAAATCCTAAGTAAGAGGATATGAACTCTGGTCTATCACAAATCACTGCGGGATAAATTGTAATTATATTTTCCTTAAAAATAAGAGTGAGAAGTTTTTCCTAATTAAATGGATATGACACATTGGTCTATCACAAATCTCACCTCGTACGGTATTTTGGTTTGTGCCAGCAGCGTCCACAAGCTGAGCACGTGGTACGGCAAAAGGCATATGAAGAAAAACACCACCACCGTCGCCAGCATCACAACCACCTGTACAACAAACTCGATGGTAGGACTGCAGGAAAACCAAGGGATGAAGAATATAGGATGAAATAACCGAAGGGTAAATTGAAGAATGCACAGAACAGAAGGTAATACTGGAAATGAATATATGGAAATGTAATATAACAGTAGAAATGGATAGGACAATTTTCTACAATTCTGGTTTCCCCAGCGTTACTCAAGAATTTATACCATTCAACATTTTCAGTAAATATATATTGGACCTGTTTGCGTTGGGCCAGGTTGGGGTTGCGGAGGTTGGGGTGACGGTCGTCGAGGTTGCGCAGAGTTGCGTCTTCGATAAGGAGTCTCCGCGCAATGCGTCTGAAGATCACGAGAAGCACAGCCAGCGGCAGGAAGAATAGCAGCGTGTGGCAGCTCAGCACGTATAGCTGTGTGAAATACTTGAATATTTAGCTAAAAGTGAATTGCTTCGTGACACGTACACGTACAATTGAAGGATGAAAGAAGCGTAGCTAGTAGCAGCTTAAGACGTAAAGCTGCGTGAAATGCACATAATAAAATATCATTGATTGCATGCACGGCTGCATGATTAAAATTACTACACAGGCATGAGCAATTTTTGTACTATTTTACTATTCTATATATATAAGTGGGATACTGAAGCCCGCATACCCATTGATGAACCATGCAAGTATATGAGGCAAAACTCGGAATTGATATGAAATTAACAAGTAAAATTCTAATAATTATCGGAATTTAAATACTAACAGAAATGTCAGTCAGCAACCTTGGAATGAAAATAATAGTATATTCAAGGCCTATCATTGCATATGCATTTTCTAATTTTTTTATCGATAAATTATGTCACTATTTACAGCACAAATGGGAAAAATAAACTCAGTACTCACTGCAGTGAGTGACAGAGAGCGCATTTTCTCGTCGACGAAAACTTGAGGTCACGGACGGACGGACAGACGGACGGACATACAGACAGAAGGACATGGCGAGCACAATAGTGCATTTTTTCCATAAATGAGAAAATGCGCTAAAAAGGCTCTTTATACGTATTCATTCGTAAATCCTTATTATCTTTCAGTTGCAAAGGAACATTGGACAATTGCAACCCTTATTCTTTAAAGCCTAACAACGACACAGATAAATGCATTATAGAGTGCCTCACACCAGCTCATTATACGCTGCTATGTTGCTATGTACTCAAAATCTCATCGTTTTTAACAATATCTTACTTTATTGTACCATTATGTTCAAATTTCACATGCTTTTCCGATATAATGGCCATATTCCTAAAGAATTAAATTAAAAAACAATCCGAATCGTAGCTAGAATAAACAATGTTTACCATAATAATATGACACAAACGGTGAATAACTTCTTGCTTCATTTGCACTAGACTCAACTCGATGATGGAGGTTGGGGTGACGGTCGTCGAGGTTGCGCAGAGTTGCGTCTTCGATAAGGAGTCTTCGCGCAATGCGTCTGAAGATGACGAGAAGCACAGCCAGCGGCAAGAAGAATAGCAGCGTGTGGCAGCTTAGCACGTACAGCTGTGTGAAATACTTGAAAATTTACCTAAAAGCATTAGTGAATTGCTTCGTGACACGTACACGTATGATTGATGGATGGAAGAAGCGTAGCTCGTAGCAGCTTAACACGTACAGCTGTGTGAAATACTTGAAAATTTAGCTAAAAGCATATAGTGAATTGCTTGGTGATACGTACACGTATGATTGATGGATGGAAGAAGCGTAGCTCGTAGCAGCTTAACACGTACAGCTGTGTGAATTACTTGAAAATTTATCTAAAAGCACTAGTGAATTGCTTCATGACACGTATATGTGTATAATTGATGAATGGAAGAAGCGTAGCTCGTGGTAGCTTAACACGTACAGCTGCATAAAATGCACATAATAAAATATCATTGATTGCATGCACGGCTGCATGATGAAAATTACTACACAGCAATGAGCAATTTTTTACGATTTTACTAGTGTATTTTCAATAAGTGGGATATCGAAGCCCGCATACCCATTGGTGAACCAAGTTTATGAGGCAAAACTCGGAACTGATATAAAATCAACAAGTAAAATTCGAATAATTATTGGAATTTGAATAACAGGAATGTCAATCAGCAACCTTAGAATAAAAATGATAGTATATTCAAGGCCTATCACTTCATAAGCTACAGTGGGGGGAAATAAATATTCGTACACTTGAAAAATCGTATTTTAATGTATGTAAGTACACAAACTGAACAGGAGAAGTGATTTATATTGATTTTTCAAGTGTACGAATATTTATTTCCCCCCACTGTATATGCATTTTCTAATTTTTTTATCGATTAATTATGTCACTATTTACAGCACAAATGAAAAAGGCTCTTTATGCTTATTCATTTATAAACCCTTATTATCATTCAGTTGCAAAGGAATAGAGGATAATAACAATCGTTGTTCTTTAAAGCTCAATAACGACACAGATAAATGCATTAGAGAGCCTCACATCAGCTTATTAACGCTGCGATGTACTCAAAATTTCATCGTTTTGAACAATATCTTACTTTATTGTACCATTATGTTCAAATTCTACATACTTTTCCATATGATAAAAATATTCCTAAAAACTTAAATTAAACAACAATTCGAATCGTAGCTAGAATAAACAATGTTTACTAATAATGGCACAAGCGGTGAATAAATTCTTACTTCGTTTACACTGGACTCAACTCTATGAATGACTCTTTTATTGTTCTAGTTCGACGGATGTTTTCAAAGAGCTCGATTTCTCGAGTCTGATACTTGAAAAAATCTCATAACCACAATACTTTCATTTCGTCCGACCAAGGCAACATGCGGGCATTGACTCGACAAAATCTCTTGCCGCACAAGGATCAAGAGAATCAATCTGTTGACACGGTTCTCGTCGTAAAACAACATTCAAGCTTTACACGCACAAACCCAAGCAAATGTTAGCACAGAGTATTATTGATAGATGTTTATTTAGACAGGATTGCATCCAATAATATAGATTTGTATCAATCAGATAAAAATTCACATGAATAAAACATATTTTGAAATTCTTTAAAAATATTCTTATTTTCAACTCGTTTGGAAATTATGACTTATTATTTGAGACAAACCTAGATCCAAATAAAATGCAAATCGACCTCCACTCAAGCATGATCAGTCTTTGGTCCCTCAGCATGCTTGTTAATTAATAAAGAACTCATGTTAAATCTTGCCCATTATACGCCATGAGCAACGAACTTATTGCGCGAAATTTCAATTTGTGCATCGAACGTTATATATTTGCCTTCCCAAGGAGCGCAGAAGCGGACAATAAAGTTTTGCTTTGATGCTAAGTAACAACAAAACAATCGAGCTAAGAAGTCTTTAATGTCACATCTAGGACTTCATTAGAGCTTTGATGAAGCGTCGGAAGACAAGGAATGGATAAATGATGGTACTCATTTGGATAATTTGGCACACAATTATGTCCAGGAAAATAATAATAATAGACAAGTCGGTAGGTAAATAATAGGCTTTAAGCGTTGTTATGAGTTAAAACAAGACGCCACTATATCGCTAGTCTCACTTACGTATAAGTTTGTGGCGACCTTCAATAATTTTTTTAAATAACAAAATGCACTTGAATTACTCAAGTTCATCAAAGTCACGCGAAAATTGGATAAAATATTGCACTGCTAGGCACGTTTCGCGAGGATTCGTAATGCCGGTCAATTTGAGGTAAAATGGCTGCATTTACGCGACACAAAAGTCGCCAGGATAATCACCTAATTAGCCAGGCAAGGGCACTAAGCTCAACGTACAATGAAATGAATACAAGTTTCGATCAACGGTTCTATGAAATTCCTACAGACCATCATTGCATGGACGAACGTTTTGTTCGTACTGTTTGACCTTAATTTGTTGTAAATTGCCGTCAATTCCAACGAACGGGTTGAGTTTTACGAATACTTCTATCTTCTAGACCGTTACAAATGAAGAGTAAATAACCTTTTGACAGAAGGAGAATTAGATTACAATCCATTTTACTGAGTCTGTATGAAGTCAAAATTTTTCCCTAAGATACGCAACTAAACTCTGTACTAATGCTATAGAAACTCGATTTGAGCCACGAAGAAAATAAAACATGGTGACTCATAACGCCTCCTGCCTCACTCTCTTCCAGTGCGCCTCGACGTCGGTGAGGCACACGTGCTGACTTATAATAACGCCTCCTGCCTCACCCTCTTCCAGTGCGCCTCGACGTCGTTGAGGCACACGTGCTGACTTATAATAACGCCTCCTGCCTCACCCTCTTCCAGTGCGCCTCGACGTCGTTGAGGCACACGTGCTGACTTATAATAACGCCTCCTGCCTCACCCTCTTCCAGTGCGCCTCGACGTCGGTGAGGCACATGTGCTGACTTATAATAACGCCTCCTGCCTCACCCTCTTCCAGTGCGCCTCGACGTCGTTGAGGCACACGTGCTGACTTATAATAACGCCTCCTGCCTCACCCTCTTCCAGTGCGCCTCGACGTCG